>NC_086352.1:6299500-6397000 GCF_036324505.1 Eleginops maclovinus | reverse complement strand
ATGCAATAACAAGAGAATTAATGCCTTTAAATTGTTGTATACAAAAGTAGAGTTTGAACTAAAGAGGAACAAAGAAACATAATATAGTTAGAGTCATAGTATGGTGTGTCAAAAAAAACCCAAAGAATAACTAATACAAATCAGAGCAAAATACGGCAGAGAAATATCAATGAATGCCATTAAAATAAGAAGTCCAAATAAAGTGGGAATCCAAACACGATGCAGAATAAAGTATATTAAGGTAAGTAAATAAATCACAAAGTGAAAGTATTTTATAATAAATAATCAAAACCCAAGGAGTCTGCACAAAAGTAATTCAATAAAAGGCTGAAGGTTTGATCAGAATCAGTTGTAAGTAGGTCTACACATACGAGGAACTTGCTGTGATATAAGTGGTGCGTTGGAGAGACACAGAAGGAAGAATACGTTACCAAAAATAAAGTAAAGTACAAAAAGCTATTTAAAGAATAAACAATACAAACAATACACAAAATATAGTTATGTGGGAAATTGAGTGCGGTGAAATATAATCAAATGTGAATATGTACTACATTCAAAGTGGAGGTATGGTCCTGAATGTCGAACCGTTTGTTCAATGTGTAATGTTTACCATGCAAAATGCTTTTTAACCAGTTCATGTATGTGCTACGATCCAATTAGTGACCTACACCTGCCTGAACCTGCCCAAAGCTCACACTGACTGTTTCTGAATGATTTGGACAAGCTGTCTCTTCTGTGCTGCAGGTGAGAGGACCTGTGCAGACTGAAACTCGGCGAAGCTTTGACAAGAACAGGAGCTTCTCGGAGGATAAAAGTGTGACAGACCCAGCGCTGCTCTCTCTACCCGCCGGGCATCCCTGCTGCCTGAACACTTTGTACAAAACTCCTGCAGATCTACCCCAGCGAGGGTCCGTGTCTAACGGAGGTCAGGACGAAGCCTCGGGGGTTAGCGGCTTAAACATTTTGGGGAAATCGTCCTCGCTGCTCCTTGCATAATTTACATCAGCGAGGACGGATTAAGTGAAGTAAAAACTCATAATCTCAAAGCTAGCAGTGGTTGTCAGAGCACCTTGATCTTCATAATACTCGCCTCTCTTTCAGAGTCGGGCGCTCCCTCGAGTGCTGGAAGGAAACCAGGTTTGATATGATAATTCTGCAGCTCTCCACGCCACCATATGCCCGACCTCTCTATGGGGAGAGGGATGCAGCTGGCTCTCCTCACCATTAATCAGCCTGATGGGGGAGGTGGAGGTGCTCTCGGATACTAGCTGCAGCCAACATCACACACCAACGTTGTGTGAAAACAGCCAGCTCAGCATTCCCTGCTTCTCTTACTTTGCACATGTGTCCTCTTCCCCTCTCCTTCTTCCACTTAAAGCCCCTGACATCCATCAGCTGGCAGCATGGAGAGAAGTGGACAAAATATGAGAATATCAGGAGCAGCCAGTGTCTACATCAATCAGGCCTCTCAGGTGAATCCAGGTGAAAGCCCCGATCCCTGATTGATTTACCTGTTAGATCTACTTGAGTCCTGAAGGGGAGACGGAGATGAAGGAGAGCAGACAGCCAGCAGACAGCGGCGTGAACCTGGAGGACGCCGGGATATGGATCAGGATGACAACGGGAAACAGGACTGAAAGGAGTAAAAGTAGAAGTACTCAGGTCTTGTACTTGAGTCAAAGTAGAAGTACTCAGATCTTGTACTTGAGTAAAGTAGAAGTACTCAGATCTTGTACTTGAGTAAAAGTAGAAGTACTCAGATCTTGTACTTGAGTAAAGTAGAAGTACTCAGGTCTTGTACTTGAGTAAAAGTAGAAGTACTCAGGTCTTGTACTTGAGTAAAGTAGAAGTACTCAGATCTTGTACTTGAGTAAAGTAGAAGTACTCAGATCTTGTACTTGAGTAAAAGTAGAAGTACTCAGATCTTGTACTTGAGTAAAGTAGAAGTACTCAGATCTTGTACTTGAGTAAAGTAGAAGTAGCAGAGTGTAGGAATACTCTGTCACAGTAAAAGTATTCTAAATGTTCCTCCAGTGAAAGTAGAAAGTACTCTCCTCTAAATGTACTTAAAGCAGTGACAGTAAAAGTAGTCATTGTCTGATTGGTCCATTTCAGAATAATATCTCTGATATGTTTTATAATGATTGATCATTAAAGTGTTCTCAGAGCTGGTAAAGGTGCAGCTACTTTGAATGGCTTTGTATACTGCAGGGTAGCTGCTGGATTTACTGCAGGTGAACTAAGTCTGATTTAAGGGAGATTATATTTACCATCATTCATCCTAATCTGCCTAGCAACTAAATAACGACTGAATTGTAGAGGAGTAAAAGTACAATATCAAATTGCAATACTCAACTAAAGTACAAGTATCTCAAAATAGTTTTAGGTAGAGTACTTTAGTATGTCTACTGAGTTACTTTACATCACTGGTAGCACATTACAGCTTTAGTGGGAAGAAAGAGAGTTGAAGAGATGTTCTTTTTTGCAAATAAAATGTCAAAAGACAAGAAACATCTTCAGTGAGCTATGAAGCAGCCGGCTTTGTGACTGAAGGACGGCTGCAGAATATCAGAGCAGAGCATCAGAGGCTCTGTTTCAAAATGAACACAAATGTACGTTTTAAATCCTTCGCTTTGTTTCCTGTTTTGTTTAATCACGCTTCCCTGCAGCTACATGATGTTCACGGCTCAGTGCCTCAGTCTATAGCTGACACACACTGACACACACACACACACACACAGGCTCTCAGAAAAGCTCCCTCATGTTTCACCATGGGAAATATTTGCTTTCAGAACGTCTCTTTTAACGGAGGCCACAGCATCAGCCTCGGGGCGAGCAGCGATGATGACGAACAGACGGTCCGTTGTGATTTGTGTCTCGCTGGTTGGTGTGGAGATACTGGCTTTAATGGAGTATAATGGGGGGGATGATAGGTGTGCTGGACATCAGGTGATAGAAGCTGACAGGTGGTGATGTGAACTGTGTGCAATGGTATGAAATATTAAGGTGTGGGGGGGGGGAATAAATAATAAAATAAAAAACAATAAAATAAAATAAATAAATTCACAATAAAATAAAATAAATAAATTCACAATATAAATAAAAGATTTTACACATTGATTATTTTTATTTAAATAAAGACAATATAATATTATTCTGTTTACACTACTATATTTATTTTATATTACCTATTATTGCACATTTATTATGTTTCTATAAGTATTTTATTTTTGTTTTATTACATTTTACTTTACCTTCTTATGTTGATATAAAATATCTAATTTATTTATCCTTTAAATTGTATATTATTAATTGAACTTCTTATTTTTATATATATTATTTTCTATTTTACTGTATTATTTTATCTTTATCCTCTTAATTATATTAATTTTTAAAAGCGTTTATATATGTTATTTTGTTCATATAAATATTTTTACTTTAATATTATTTTGAATACACATTCTTGGTTGTTGATTTTTATTATAATATTTCAAACATTTATATTTATTTACCTTTTTATATTGCTTTTAAAATGCAGTCACAAAACCCAACTCCCCTGGGTGAAGAGATAAATAATGAATTAGATAAAATAAAACCCCCCTCCCTGAATGTCACCTCCTTCGGGGTGGAGGAATCCGACAGGAGCCTCCGGACGTGGTTGGGATTCCTCTCAGGGAACGACACATGAAATATTAACCTTGTTTTCCCTCCTAATTGGCTATAGCTTCAGAAAAGGTGAGAGGTGAGGTGGAGGAAGCCCTTTGAACACGAAGAGGAAGAAAATATCAGGCGACACTCCTCATTAGCTCGTAGGGTGTGTGTACGGGAGGACGCTCGGTGTGTGAGAAACCGACAGGTCACTTTGAATGAAATGTAGTTTTTCTTCCAGGAGTTCCCGCTCTTCATTCATTAGCTCTATGTAGATACTTCAGCAGCTTCCTGTACGTCATGTGTCCGGGGGAAAGGATTATTAACCTCCAGAAATACACTTCAAGAACACACTGATAACAAAGGGACATGTTGGACGAACGGATGGATGACGATGATTGTTTTTGATCATACAGAGTCCAGGATATTACTCAAGAAGGACAGACATGTGTCCCATTCTCAGGGAGGTGGACGCCATAGCTCTGCACCGCGTGATTAGAGTATATTAAAGCAGTGAATCGAAAGGACTCTGATATGATTGATTGTATTGTCATATATTAATAACCAAAAAAGGTGACACATGTTTTGTACCTATGTCTTAAAAAAGTTAAACATCAAATTGAAGTGTGCAGTAAAAAGTCAAAAATAAGTATTTGATAGGATGTCCTAAAAAGTCTGAAAAATCAGAGTAAAATTCAGGATAAAAAGTCAGAAATATTCATAATAAATAGATGAAATGCATGGAGGACTATGCAGTAAAAGTCAGATAAAGTAATATCAAAAACTCAGACAAAGTCAAAGTATAATATGTCTTAAAAATAAATAGAGAATCATACTAGAGTAAACAAAGAGAAGTGGTATTATAGTGTTGCATAAAAACGTCATAATAAATCATCCTTGAATAAAACCCAGCTTCTGAAGCAGAGGCAAAGTGCATCAGACAGGACCAGACCATCGAGGACTCCAGTTGCACGCCTTGCTCATGCATTTATCCTCTGTGTGCACCTCAGCTGCATCGACACGCTAAACTTCCTGCAACCCTTAAACCATGCCAAGCCGAAAGGACCAATCAAAACGTGATGTTAAAGGTTCCTGAGTTGCAGGAGGATGGGGATCCAGTCGCTCATGTAAAACGGTTTATTTTTGATTGTGTTTATCCATGTGTTTGGACATCAGACAAGAATATAGTCTCATCTTAAAGGACGGGGTGTGTGTGTGTGTGTGTGTGTGTGTGTGTGTGTGTGTGTGTGTGTGTGTGTGTGTGTGTGTGTGTGTGTGTGTGTCTGTGTGTGTGTGTGTGTGTGTCTCTCCCCCTCCCCCTGATTGTCTCCCTGCAGGTGCAGCCTCTCAGGTGACCCCAATTCCCCAATCAAAGCCTGCATAAAGGCCTGAGGAAGGCTGCAGTCTCCCTGCTTTTGTGTGCCAAAGATTTCCCGTTTTCTTTGTTGAATAATAACAAAGATCTTTGGGTTATTCACTCTCACCCTGAGCTTGCTCCTCGTTGTGTCGTAACATATAGAAATGTGTCATTTCTTTCTATCATTTGCTTTAAATAACATACTGTTTGGACTTCACATAATGCCTGCACGGCAGATTAATATTCATTAAATAGCACTGTTTTGATTCATTTTGAACCTTCACTTATACATAAATATATAAACTGTTTTGCCCACCTGTCACTCCTCAACCTTAACTTTGCGTCAAACCCACACACAAACTGAGAGTAAACAAACCACCCACACACACGCTTCATTAATCTCCTCGCTCTGCGTCCATATTTGTTCTGCTCTCCATAGCAATTTCATTAGGTTATTTTCTATCCAACTGTGGTGCATCTTCACTTTTCTCTGCTACAGTTTCTTCATGTGTTTAAAGACGGCAGCTTTTTGTACAGCCATTGTCCGACAGCAAACACCTCGGCTTGAAGAAACAAATATATTGAGATAAATGCAAGAAATCCAGGAAACTACGCTCTCAGAGCCTCGCCTCTGGTTGAATCCTTCTTCCTTCAGACAAAAACCTGCGCCTCGACAGCACCATTTATTTATTGTCCTTCATCGTGAATTATTACGGGGGGGGGGGGGGACAAGGGAGCCATTAATTAGACAGGGATGTAAGATGTCTCAATGCCAGCCATTTGTCTTGCAAGTGATTACTTAGAGAAAAAGCTCTTTCTTTGATACGTGGCGGAAAGTCGCAGTATTCTTCGAGGAGATGAACAGGAATTAAGATAAAGGGACGGCATGATTTAAAAACACAAAGCCGAGGCCAGGATTAGTTTAGCCATAGTGACCGGTGGTATAGCACCAACAAAAACTCACTTACAGTGACCACAAAGGAAGGAACTAAAGAAGAGGCCCTATTCGGCTGATGTTCAGGTTCCTATCAGTTTCTAGTGTCTCTCCTGGGACATGTCTCCCTGCTTTAATGTTCAGAAAGCTCTTTGTTTTTCTCATACTGCCTGTGCTGCAGCTCCTCTTTTCACCCTCTGTCTGAAACCAGAGCCCAGTCTGCTCTGATTGATTAGCTGGCTGGCTCTGTTGTGATTGGTCAACTGCTCCTAGTACTAGGATGGGTTAAATGCAGAGGACCAATTTCACTGTGTGTGGTCTGCTGTGTGCATCTATGTGACTAATAAAGAGGGTTTCATCCTCCGATTCTATTCTACCTGTTTAGAGATGTCCCGCCCCTTAGCCTATCACCTGCAATGTGTTGGAGTACTAGCCAATAGAAGTGCGAGTGTTCCATAGTGATGTCACTATGTTCCGGAAGTAAACAAAAGGAGTCCAATGCAAGGAATTTCCATACACCAAAACTTCAATTGCATACAACACACTTTGTATCCTAACGCACGGTCCAGTGTATCCGAAAGGAAGCATTGACGCTCCTTTCCTCTCATCTAGAGAATTTGATCTCCTCTTATCATGTCTGAGACTTGCCACTTAAGGAACCTTTGTAAGCATAAATGAACAACTGAAACGGTCCACATTTGTTCCAAGATTTACTTGAATCAATGTTTGATGCTGTAAATACAATCATCCTCTTCCAGAGCAACGTTGAAGCATCACATTTGATGTCTCAGGTGAGTGAGTGTCTTCATCTGTTTGGTATTCTTCAACAGGAACAACGGGATTTCACAGAAAACGTTCGATCAGTTCCTCACTTTGGACAATTTGGCATCCTCCTGCTTTTCTGGGAACACTGCCAGGGTGTAGTATAACTGAGAAGACACAGGGAAATGTAAAAATGAAACTAAAATACTAGATAAGAGAAGAACATATCGCAATGGAGCAGCGAGCGATAATAACCCTTTGTCTCAGTGTCCAAAGAGAGCTAATGCTAACCAATGTGATTTCTCTGATCACATGCACACTACTATCAACATTGACAGACGCAGAGCTGTAATCTCTGCTCTGTTTCACAGCTGAAAGTCAGCGCTTTAATCTGGAAACTCTGCTTTTATTTCAAATGTTTCTCAGGCTGTGCGTCCCACTTTGTGTGCTCATGTGTAAACCCCCTCCGCCTGACTGGAATTGGCTTTTCAGTAATGATTAGAAACATCGGCATGGCTGCAGAGCCGGAAGTTTATAGACCTACTTATCCATTCAGAAACATGGGTATTGCTTTTTCATAAAAGTATGATGTGTAGAAAACAGTAAGGCTGTGAAGCAATGCTGCATTCTAGGAATTGGGACAGGCTTAGGGAGTAACGGATTACAGATACTGAAGATACTGAAAAATCTGATTACTGTTACGTATCTACAAATAGGGAACACTAGCTTAAAAAGAGCCTATAGTGTTTGTTGTAAAGGATGAACTGCTACAGTAAACTGTTCGGTAGGCTGATACTTTAAGTGTGAATCTATTCGCCTACTGCCTGAATCTGCTTTATGACATCTTCAGCTTTTTTTACAGGTGACCTAAATCATCTTTGTCTCCACATTTTTTATTTCTTTGAATTTTCTTTTCAAAGTTCCCAATTTTTCTCAACATTTGCAGCATTTTTCCATATTTATCACATTTACGACTACTTTTCAAAGTCATCCCTTTCCCCAAAAAATGTCACTTTTCCCCAATATTCACACTTTTTCTCAAATGTTGTCTTTTTCAAGGTTCAGACTATTTTTTAATTGCACTTTTTCCTCCAAAAATACTTTTTTCTAAATGTAGAGTTTTTCTTCTATTTCTTCAAAATTATATATTTTTCCCGAACAATTCTGACTTCTTTTTCCAGTTTCTGACTTTTGATATGCATTTGATGTATGGTAATCCAAAAGTAACGTAAAGTAATCAGGTGACTTTTAATTTGTGATTCTTAGATTACATTTTTCCAAATGTACCTAGTATTTTTAACTGATCACATTTTTAGTAACCCTCCCATTTTTTTACATTAACATCTTCTTAAAACGGCTGAAAAATCCTTGAAATTCCCTTCAGATTCACTCATTATGACAGCATTATTACTTCTCTTTTTGCCTCGCTGTCTGTGTTGATGTCTGTGTCTGGCTCTTTTTTTTCCTCCTTCTCTATCGTCCTCTCTCCCAGTCTCTATCTTTCTCTCGCTGGTTGCTGTATTGCTATCAGCACCAAGTCAGAAATGTTCCTGTTATTGATGCACACCAATGCACAGCCTCTGACAGGAGCAGACAGCATGAAAAGAGAAGCTGCTGAAATAAATACATATGTAATGAGGGGAAAAGGGGGCCGCCAAATGGCTTGCCAATTTGTGTTTGTCAAAGGCTGAGCTGAGGTTGCATTGACTTAAATGTGTATAATGGAGCCACTTCTAATGTCATTTAGAAGGGTCTACGCGAGGCGTCAGTGCAGTCTCTTCGGAAGGCTACTAAATTAGTGAGATGCCCAGTTTTCTTCATTATAAAAAATGGTTTTGTCCAACAGACTTCAAGCCACTCTGGCTGTCTTCACGGGGGGGAAATTACATGCCGCTTCTGCCAACGTCTTTGCAAAAGGTAAAAGATACAAGCCTGAGCTGCCAGGTTGAGTGTTTCAACGGCAATTTGAGGAGCACGGAAAGGTAAAGTAACTGCACTCACACTAAGCTATTAAATTCTCCTGCAATTTTCAGGAGAATTGCAATGCATTACCACAACAAATATCCACACTTAGGGTTAGATTTTCATCCCAGTAGGTCACAGTGAAGATGCACCTGAGAGAAAGAAGAAGCACCATGACGTGTGTGCAACCACGTTATTTGTTTAGAACACCTCTCACACTCTCAGGTCAGTTGGTTTGTGACCTCCTTTTTACGTCCATTTTCTTGCAAGTTAGCTAATATAGCTTCATGGCAATGCTCTGTGCAATAAATGAAGGCACAAATGGAATATAAAAAGGGTATAGGTGCTTCCCGATGTAAAGGTATGGCAAATTGCACTGTGGGTACTGGGATGGAGCTCTTATAACAGTGTGGAGCGCTAGGCAACTCCCAGACTCAATAGGCACCATCTTGGCTACGTAACTGAAGCTAAGCCGACAATCACGATATCATTTGCTCCGATAAACACAGCACTACCAAATAAAATGTTCTCTACATTTAATAAACGTGCTGTATCGTCAAAAACTCACCAATGTTAATTTTGTTGGGTTAATCGAGCAGTCTTCAAACACGTGCTACTAAGAAGGATAAAGTCAGCTAGCTAGCTTACAGCTTCCCTTCCTGTGTGGGCAAAGAAGCTGCGTGCGATTTGTGACAGCTACTGTATACACAGTCAAAGTTTACACACCCCGCAAATGTTCATAATTACACAACATGGCAGTGTACTAAGAGAAGAGTCTGAATCCAGACACAGCATCAGCATGCTCTAAATGAAGTGACTGGACCTTCAGATATTGTCGAAAACCCTTCACATCTTTCTGGCGTCCAAAACTGACGTGTTCAATTTCTATGAGTGCATTTTTTTATAAGGCCAGTACCCACATAGCACCTTTCTCTGAGCACCAGCATCTTTTTCCAACTGAATTCCAATGATAAAAGTTCACATTATGTCACATACTCGCTTGTTTTGGACCGACTTTTGAGAGAAAACAATTGAAAATATGGACCAAAAAGATCATTTGTTGAGCGGATCAGCTGGTCAGCACTAGATGTTGCTGTCAGACTGAGTAGTGAAGCTCATCCAAACAAAGTGTGAGAGCAAGAGTCTTCTGGTGGGTTGTAATGGTGGAAAAACAAATATATAGTAGCACAAACAGATTAGAAACCCCATGGGCGAAGCTAGTCTTTCATATGGTAGATAACTTCTCAATGCCCGTGCCCTATTTGACACTCTGGTGATGAGACCAACCGGCTAACTTCAAGTTGTGATGTTGTTTGGATCCGTAGACAAAGCCACTTGTTCAGTGTTGTCTTGTTAACAATGTGGACCAGCACTGCTCCCTCTCCAGATATGCAGTAAACACGCTTGTTGGAATAACTGTTGTTCTCCTCTCTGTCAGAGTTATTGGATATTATTTTCTCTAGCTCAAAAGTCACTTATGTAAGCAGACGAAATTGAAAAAATCTCGGAGCAGAGCTCTTTCTGTTTGAGTTACAGAGGAATTTAAACAAATGAGTAAACGTGTTACCCAAACAAGTCCAAGGCATATATTTGTGCAGGCTTTCTGCGTTAGTGATGCAAACAAAGCCCGAGCATTTCACAAGTTTATTTGTCAGTTATCAACCGCGGAAAACTTTTAAATAGCTTTTTCGTTTTCACATTTGCGGGGAACCAAACAACCATATAGTCTGCAAGACACAAAAGCAAGCAGCTCCACGGAACAATTAACTCAGACACACTAATGGATGTGTCCACTTGTTAGGTCGGCTCACTGTGTACCAAAACAAAAAGCCCATTGTACTGTGTTGCTGACCTATGCTAACATGCCATGGTATACAGGATACTCTTGCATCCATGTCCTTACATCAGTTACAGCAGCTTTGTATTAGGAAACAATAGCCTCCGTTGCGTTAGCTCATACCTTACTGTACACACTCTTACATTGTGTTGTTATTCAGCCTGTTAGAGTGCCGAACGTGTTTCAGGCTCCACATTTGAAATTTCCACATAAAAACAAGTCTTACATCTGAGTGAAAAGCCGTGCTGCTAAATAGGAGAGTGCTGCGATCATGTTTACTGCTGAGCTTAATTCATCTGTGCAAATTGTTGCGTGACTGTTTACTTCACAAGAATTTCCTCACACACTCATTCATGCTGCGTTACCATTGTCACCCCCTGTTAAGACTTCATATTCCAGGCCAGTCTTACAGATATTTCTTGAATTTCGCACAGCCCTATCTGACTATTCACAAGCAACTGGCTGAGCTGAGAAAGCAGATCCAAATTAATGTTTTTTTTAAACCAATTCCTCCAAAGCCAAAATGCACCTTTACAAAATGGTATTGCTCCATCAGTACATTATAAAACACTCTCTCCAAATGGCACACGTTTGTTAATGCATCTATTTATTTAAATGGAGAGTGACACACACAAAGAGCCTTGAAATTGAAGATTTCCCATTAGCTTCTACTCTAATAATCACCAGGACATTTGAGTTTTTACTTGCTTCCTGAATTCATTCAGCTGCAGTGAGCCAAGACGAGCAAGTAAATTACCAACGCTGCCAGAGGAAATAGGAAATGAACATAAAAGTATTAGTCCACATGATTTCCCCCTAAAAAAACATCACAGTAATTGAAATTGAAAAATACAGAATATTGCTTTTATTATGAAATTATCAAAATAAATAATGGCTTAAGGATTCGCCCTGCTGTTGTAGTCAGATCAGAACAGAAGGATAAAGAAAGAGCTTTTTTACCTGGAAGTGCTGGAAATGGGATTAAGCAGAAGTGTTGGAATTAAAGCATCAACAGTCGTTTAGATCTGTCTTTAATCTGCAAAACAATGACCAGATTGTTGATAAAGGGTAAGATTGAATCAGATCAAAACCTGCAAATCAGATGGAAAAAGCCAAACTGAACAAAGCAAGTCTTCCTCTGATGACTGGCTGCTTGTCATTGTTCAAATAAAAGGAGAGTGGATTCTACTGACTTTCATGACCTTCACCAGGTTACACTTATCTTCCTTTGTTTGACCACAGAGCTGTTAATACGATTGTAACAATACTAGCACGTTGTTGTACTGGTTATAAATGAGCTGCAAACAATACAAGTTGGAATCTGCTAAATGACGTGTCGCACCACGGAAACAATCCCAAGGTAAAATCAATTAGGATCCTTGGTCGTGGTGGACACACAAATTCCCTGGTTCAACAACGTCCCGCCGTGAGCTTCATGTTGTTCATCTCCCCCTTAATGTGGGCTTTGAGATCCGGTTGGTGCAGGAGCTGCTCATGGATGCTGATGTTAGATGAAAACATGTCCTCTTAAACCACTTTTAGAGCAAAATGATACCCCTATTTTCAAATATAAATAGCCTTTGGGAATGCAGCTAGCCTTTGTCTTCTGTATTATGTAGCCATAAAGTGCATGTTATTTTTTAAAGTAACTTATCTTCCATAAAAAAGTGTCTTTTCCTCTCACTCATCCAACAGTGTGCTAACATTAGCTTAGTTAGAAAGCTAGCTAGCATTAGCCAGCATCTGAGGAAAGCTGCTAGCAACAGTTGAAATGTGAATGGGCTAAAGTGATGGCTAATAGCTAGAAAGGATTTCCAACATCTCCTCTAACATTGTAGGTAGGGGGTGCAACATCTATTCCGACATGCCCCTATTGCGACACAATTTTAGTACCGCCATTCCGACAGTCTACCCAGGCGCGTCGGGGCATCGTCTTCCTTTCATTTTTGTTTGTGTGTCTTTTTAACATATTCAGTGTATTTTGTATAATCTAGCCAATTGTTGTAATGGATGCACTGACTAGTTGGCACTCCATTTCGTTGTTGTCCGATCACCCTGCATCCGATCTGCAAGGGAGTCGCTCAAAGAAAGCTAAAGCTATGCAAGCCATCGAGGCTGCTCCCAATTCTGCGGAGCTGTAGGCCTGAGCTGATGGGATGACGATGGAGAGACTTGGAGGACCAGTGGCGGTGGATTCGTGAGGGCTATCAGAAGCGTCCATGAGGGAGGAGGGGGGCCCTGCGTGTCTGAAAATTAGACGTCAATGTCGGAGTAGAGGTATGTAACCTGTAGGTAGATAGCTAGCATTCCCATGTGTCTGATAGCGATGCTCTATTCCAGAATTACTCGAGAATCAGAACTCCTTTGCTTTTCTCTCAAAGGGGAAATATACAAAGGTATTTAAGCTGAGTAAAGCAACGGCATCAGACACCTCTTTAAAAAAAAATACTACTAACAGTAATACTGTGAATGTGTCACTGATACCACTGTAGCACACTAACTGAGTGCAGGGGGGTTAGCTGCACTCTGGATTAATGCTCCCATGTTTAGGTGGCCTTGTCACCAGCCTGTTGTTTGCTACACAACATTTGTATTTAGCAACAGGCACATTTGCTCTCAAAGCCTATTTTTGTTCAAGCTGTCAATATTCACAGCTGATGGAAAGTGCCTCTCAGAAGAAAAAAAGAGGCCTCTCTCAGACTCGGTACAAATGAGCCGACGTTGGAGTTGCCAGGGCAACAAGCGCCATGATCCCTGATTGACGAACCACAATCTCATCCCAAACATCAGAAGTAGCTGGTGTTGCAAAGACGGACGCCAAGAAAGATAAAACATACACACTCAGCTGCTACACCCCCCTCCCCTCTTACAGCAATCTAAATTGTGTGTTGTTTTTAGAGCAAATGGTAATTTCTTAGCGTAAATACAGTGAGCCAAAGTGTGTATTTTCACCTTGTAGATAATCAGTCAGTCAGAGAAACAGCTTTACACTGCAGCACGGTCCGCCTGGAGACTTCAGGGTTTACAAACAGCCTGCACTTTGCTTCAGTGGAGAGCGAGTAGGATCCCCGTGGACCAAGAGAAAGAAAAATCAGGCACACACCAAGTTCATATTTTAGTCTGTGCAAGAGCACCTTACATGATTTTTCCCCTGGCTGGAAGAAAAAAGGAACTGCCAGCAGCATTCCTGCTGTACAATTTGTATTACCACTCCTTCTGACTGTCTTATTATCCCTTACTCTTCCTTTCCTCTATCTCTTCTGAGATGCTGTGCAGCTTCACCAGAGAGCCATGGGATAATACACATTGACTGGATCTCACGCCAGTGCCCCCATCAGTTGGATACACTCACTCACACACACACACACACACACACACACACACACACACACACACACACACACACACACACACACACACACACACACACACACACACACACACACACACACACACACACACACACATGCTGTTATATGTACACATGCTTTGCACCGCCTCCCTCTTACCCCGGCCTTTGTCATGCTATCCATCTTGTACACATGGAGCGCGGAAGCGAGGGCATTACAGGAGATCTGGGACCTAACTGTCTTCATTCATTCCCTCGGATATGCTGTAATGCAAAGGACGCCGGTTAGAGTCCCTGCCTTCATCTCTCCATGTTTCCACATCTTTGTCCTCCTATTTCTTTTATTTTTTTTGCTTTGCGTGTGCAACCTCACCGCAAATCTAATGGCAGCCGAGGCCTGTTATCTGGCAGGGGAGCAGGATCTCATCCACAGAGCGGCCCCTGGCTACAGTAAACACACACACACATATATTAAGCCTCACCAATGCACTCCAAAGAGAAACTGAAATCAAAAGTAGCACGCAGAGAAACTAACAATGGGAGGGGTTTGTTGGTTCTCCTCTTTTCTTGTTATGCAGCACGTTAAATATCTAAATGAATAATAACAACAAAAAAACATGACGTGCATTGGGGAGGGGGTGGAGGGGTGGAGGGGTGGGGGGGTCAGTCACCGAGAAAACTAAATAGTTGTGTTGACGCCGAGCGGGGACACGGCTCGGCGTCAGCGTGTGCAACACACTGCAGAGTCACAAGTTCAATTCAAATTCTGACGTGCTGGGCTAAAATGATTGGCTCTTTAATTAATTGCATTATCATCAGCAAACACAGTGATTTTTTCCCAGCCCTGAAAGCTCCTGAGAGAAGACAGATATAATGTAGCTGAGGCCACTCTCTCTGCAGGGGGAGATCAACAGGCGCAGGGCTCACACACAGTCACAGTGCCCCCTACTGGCCACCACAGCAACAGCACCCTGAGACAGCATTACCCTTGGCATTGCATCCAGCAGCAGAAAGCCAAAGGGTGGGGGGTGGGGGGGTATTTGTGCACACAGCCATGGGACACTCGGAGAATAGCATCCCTTAAGAATATGAAAAGGATTTTCTGCCAAGTGCTTGGCAGTCCGTGCAGTGCTCATGCATACTCAATTTCAGGGTTGCATTTGATAGGAAACAGCTTTAACTGATAGTGGGATGTGGATGTGCAGCATTGAGAGGGAAATTATTCAGCCTTGCATGTAAAAGCATTTGTAGGCTGCCAAGAGAAGGTTTTAGAAATAGAAAGAGTTTACAGTACATGGACTTACATATTGAAATGGTTTACTGTATATGCAGTTATACATAAGATAACAGATACATGTTTATTAACCCCTAAAGGGAAATTCAGCATAGCATTTATTTCACTGAAGGATAGCCAGAATTATAATACAACGTAAGGAAGTATGAATACAGATTGAAAAATAGATCAAATAAATAGAAATATATAATGAATAAATGTACGTGCTTAGGGAAAGTGCACGTTCATATTTACTGTATATTTGATCCATATTATTACGTTTTAAGGACAAAATTCACCTTTTCAAAGACCATATAGCTATATTTATAAGAGAAGATAACACTTTTTAGATCCCTAGATGGGAATTCAGATCAGGACAGATAGAGTTCACATAAGGACAACAAGAATACAAATATGAGGCAGTATAAATAAAACAAAAGCAATATGTAAAACATTGAGTTGTTAATTAAATTATTTAAATTAATGAACATAAAGTTACATTTAGTTGAAATAAATTGTAATATATTGTCCTGATAAATGTGATGGTGCATACATTTTTAAATCTGTGCTCTGATCCTATTTTGAATTGTTAGTGTCCATAGGTCCTTAAAGACAGGACAGCAACACAAAATAAAAAATATGAATAATAATAATTAATAGAAAATACGAGTTAAAACAATTTCATATTTGTACAACGTTCTACATGTTTCAGGCAGCTAATAACGTGTATAGAATTACATTATTGTTATGTGTTTAAGTTGCACTAATGAAACACTGTTCGTGTGCAGCAGGGTTTTGGCTGTATATCTTGTTACTGTCCCAAAGGAAAAGGCATTTGAATGTTTTAGCAGTCTTACCGGCCTCTGTCGCAACGGTGGTTTCCTCTTGTTGTCGTTAGATGTGGTCAAAATGTAATCCCAAGAAGTGGTTTTGTTTATTTTTCAGTTTGTTCAAAATGCCCTACAGAATATATACACGTGTGTGACATTTCACCTTCTTGACAGGATCTTAATGATTGTGTTTTAGTGACAAATTGACTTATTTTCAGTCCTGGAAGCAGAGAGACACTGCCTGCGGGTCTTCTGGAGACAAATGGTGATGCTGATCCGGAGACACTGAATAATGGAGGACAGCGAGCACATTGTGTGTTCGCAGCTGTGAGACTTTCCTGGAATATCAGGACATTTTGTTTCCCACAGCTGGAAGATACTGTCAGATAAACCTTAATTGGGCTGGATGTCTCAGACAAAAAAAGAGTCAGTTACAGAATAAAGATTCAGCGGATAACATAACATTTAATATAATACATTACCCGCATATCTGAAGGCAGTATGTTCAAAACCCTTTAAAGAGGAAATATAATGCTCACTTTAAGGCTCCTCCACTGCATCATGTGTCCATGCTTTGTATAGGTTTTAGTGCATGTAAATGGTCTGCAAAGGCTAAAATCCCAGACACGCCCCAACCCCCTTGCCCGAAAACGCCTCCATTGGACTCCTTTGTTTACTTCAGGAACATAGTGACAGCGCTAAGTTACAATCGCACTTCTATTGTCTAGCGCTCCAACTCATTCTAGGTGACAGGTTTAGGGGCGGGACATCTCTAAGTGGTTGACCAATCACAACAGAGCTCACCAATCAGAGCAGACTGGGCTTGTCAATATTTGTCCTTGTTCATGTTGCAGAAGGAGCAGCTGTGATGCAGGAATAGTTTGTCTTAATTTGACGATAAAGTATTAAAACATTGCATCTTTAACGATTGTAATTATTCTACAATCTGAGCAAAATGACATAGCTGTAAAACTGTGTTAAATCAAATTTAAAGTGAGGTTCCTCTTAACCTCCCGCCTCACTGACTCTGTTGCAAACACAGAGACTGTCCACATTAATCCGGCTCCAAACAGGCCTTGCCAGACAGACTTGTTGTGCTAAAGCGATGCAGTTTGTTGGGAAACAGCCGTAGCGGAACGGGCATATGGTTGAACTGGGCAGAGCATATGTCCCCGGCTTTCATACTCCAGTCTTTTTCCACAAACATGACAGACCCAGGCCAAACGTCCCCGGGCACGAGTCTGCTCCTTGCTTCTTCACAAGCACTCCCCAAGTGATGCAAACACAGCCCTTCCGAGGGATAAAGCTGCAGAAGCTCAAAGCTTAATGACCGTGCACAGGAGAACAAACTGGTGTTCCTGCAGGGATTTTTTACAGCCTCCTATGAACTAAATATTTACTTCCTCTAGGGGGGATATATGTTGAATTGCATTTAAGAATACATTGATCTTTGCAGGTAAAGAGCAATCTCTGGAAAATGTCCACTTATGAAGGATGGGCTCGTATCACCCATCTGTTCTCACTGACAACTTCAAGCCCGGTGAAGTCGCTATAGCTTTATTATATATTACTAACCATAAATTAGAAAGGTGTCTTGTGTTTATTAATGTCCCAGCTATACTTAGGCTGAAGAATACAACTGTTTCTTTCTGCATAATATTTACATACAATATGTCTTTTATCAATTGGAATAGAACAAAAGGAAATAAATGCAATTTCAAACAGCTGGACCATTTTGAGTTGGAGTAAAAGAAAGATGAAGGGATGCAATAAAATATGATTTAAGGATCCACACACTGCCATTAATATGTAAAGCTTAAGTCACACGAAAAGTAATAAATATGCCTTGCCTTATGTTTTCTATATTCTCCATTTTCTGTTTTGTGTCTTGTTTGTTTAAGTTTACTTTATCTGCCTCATGCACACTGCATCTGCATCCTGATCAGACCTCTAGAGGACATATATAAGGTCCTTTTTTTGGTTTGGATTTGGATTTGTGTGCCTCTACTTCGACCTGTTGTCACGCTTTAATGTTCCTAAATGTCATCATAATAATAATAAGAAGAACTGATAATGTAAACCGTGCATCTGCTGTGAGTAATTGATGAAAGAGTAACTGACTAACATTAGCTTATAACCACTGTGTAATCCAGGTGTAAAGGAAAGTACGTCAATACAGTGAATAACCTCAAACATTGACTTTAATTGAATGTATTATGTCTACACATTTCACACAAGGTTAGTTGAAAGCAATAATATGAAGTTGAGTTAACCCTAAACTATTTTAGCTTAATATTGTTGCTTTCAACTAAGCTAATACAGTTATGTTCAAAGCACCTTTTGATTGGACTCATCTTCCTCTTCCTCTCTGATCCATCACCTCTTCCCACTGCTTCAGAATTATATTCACATCTCAGATCACCTTCTTTATGCTTTTGGTTTGAGCGTACCTACTTTCATTCAGACTGTATTATCTGGACATTGTTTGTTTTGTACAACCGTCCAAGGCTGGAGGTATGTAATGTTATGCAACTGTCTGTATGTGTTTTATAATTTGTGTATTTAATGTTTTGGGACCCCATCGAGAGTAAGATGCTACACCTCAAAGGGTTATCCTTCACTACATTCTCAACGTGAAATCTGTTGTCATAATGCACTTAATTCAAGTCAACGTTTCAGTTGTATTGCATTAAATTATCTCAAAAATGTACTTTGTACTTATTCTCTATACGAACTAAACATAAAACACATACAATTGTAAACAAAGGCATTCCGATTATTGTGATTAGCTGAGACATTACGCTACGTTATGTTACTCTACAATACGTTACTTTACGTTACTCTACATCACGCTACGTTACGTTACTCTCCGTTACGTTAATCTATGTTACGTCACTCTACAATACGTTACTTTACGTTACTCTACAATACGTTACTTTGCGTTACTCTACATCACGCTACGTTATGTTACTCTCCGTTACGTTGATCTATGTTACTCTATGGTATGTTACTCTCCGTTACGTTGATCCACGTTACGTTACTCTCCGTTACTCTATGGTACGTTACTCTCCGTTACTCTAAGGTACGTTACTCTCCGTTACTCTCCGTTACTCTATGGTACGTTACTCTCCGTTACGTTGATCTACGTTACGTTACTCTCCGTTACTCTATGGTACGTTACTCTCCGTTACTCTATGGTACGTTACTCTCCGTTACTCTCCGTTACTTTATGGTACGTTACTCTCCGTTACTCTCCGTTACTCTATGGTACGTTACTCTCCGTTACGTTGATCTACGTTACGTTACTCTCCATTACTCTCCGTTACTCTATGGTAAGTTACTCTCCGTTACTCTATGATATGTTACTCTCCGTTACTCTCCGTTACGTTAATCTATGTTACGTTACTCTCGGTTACGTTATTCTCCGTTACGTTACTCTCCATTACTCTCCGTTACTCTATGGTATGTTACTCTCCGTTACTCTATGGTACGGTACTCTCCGTTACGTTGATCTCCGTTACGTTATTCTCCGTTACGTTACTCTCCATTACTCTCCGTTACTCTATGGTATGTTACTCTCCGTTACTCAATCATACGTTACTCTCCGTTACGTTGATCTCCGTTACGTTACTCTACGTTACGTTACGTTACGTTACTCTACGTTACGTTACTCTCCGTTACGTTGATCTATGTTACTCTATGGTATGTTACTCTCCGTTACTCCATGGTACGTTACTCTCCGTTACGTTGATCTACGTTACGTTACTCTCCGTTACTCTATGGTATGTTACTCTCCGTTACTCCATGGTACGTTACTCTCCGTTACGTTGATCTACGTTACGTTACTCTCCGTTACTCTATGGTACGTTACTCTCCGTTACTCTATGGTATGTTACTCTCCGTTACTCTATGGTACGTTACTCTCCGTTACGTTGATCTACGTTACGTTACTCTCCGTTACTCTATGGTATGTTACTCTCCGTTACTCTTTGGTACGTTACTCTCCGTTACTCTATGGTATGTTACTCTCTGTTACTCTATGGTACGTTACTCTCCGTTACTCTATGGTACGTTACTCTCCGTTACTCTATGGTACATTACTCTCCGTTACTCTATGGTATGTTACTCTCCGTTACTCTATGGTACGTTACTCTCCGTTACTCTATGGTACGTTACTCTCCGTTACTCTATGGTACGTTACTCTCCGTTACTCTATGGTACGTTACTCTCCGTTACTCTATGGTACGTTACTCTCCGTTACTCTATGGTACGTTACTCTCCGTTACGTTGATCTACGTTACGTTACTCTCCATACTCTCCGTTACTCTATGGTAAGTTACTCTCCGTTACTCTATGGTATGTTACTCTCCGTTACTCTATGGTACGTTACTCTCCGTTACGTTAATCTACGTTACGTTACTCTCCATTACTCTCCGTTACTCTATGGTATGTTACTCTCCGTTACTCTATGGTACGGTACTCTCCGTTACGTTATTCTCCGTTACGTTACTCTCCGTTACGTTACTCTCCGTTACGTTACTCTCCGTTACGTTACTCTCCGTTACTCTATCGTACGTTACTCTATGTTACGTTACTCTCCGTTACGTTACGTTACTCTCCGTTACGTTACTCTCCGTTACGTTACTCTCCGTTACTCTATGGTACGTTACTGTACGGTACGTTACTCTACGATACTTTACTCTCCGTTACGTTACTCTCCGTTACTCTATCGTACGTTACTCTATGTTACGTTACTCTCCGTTACGTTACTCTCCGTTACGTTACGTTACTCTCCGTTACGTTGATCTCCGTTACGTTACTCTCCGTTACTCTATGGTACGTTACTGTACGGTACGTTACTCTACGATACTTTACTCTACGATACTTTACTCTCCGTTACGTTACTCTCCGTTACTCTATGGTACGTTACTGTACGGTACGTTACTCTACGATACTTTACTCTACATTACTGTACGGTACGTTACGTTACGTTGCTCTAACGTAATCCTGATTCTGTGGCTGTATTTAATTTGCTATAGTTATATAAAAAAAAAGTTTTGCTTTTGACTTTTTTCGACGTGTTGAACAGGTTTAGCTCAACATGCTTTGCAACAGTGTTCTGGAAATCAATGATAAATGCACATGTATAAAAAGTGTCTTTGATGAGAGATTTAACAGTTGAAATTGATCTGGTTTACATCATTTCTTCAGGCAGTTCCTCGCAGTTGATGTCTCTCAGGGCTGAGTGGAGTCAGTCTGGACTTTGGCACCACAGATTTTTCCTCACAGAAGAGATAAAGGGAAAAAACAACAGGATATACCCAGCATGCTTTGTGGGTGAAATCGATACTAAAACACATGAGCAGCCAGTGTAAGAGAGGTGAAATTGGTGTGACATGTTCCATTACATAAGTGATAAATCTGTCTGTTTCTACTGTATTGAGTTAATAGCCTACAGCTGCGGTTTGCCTTGACAAATGATAAAACACGGCATGACATGTTAAGGGAGGCTGTGGCGTAGTGGGATAGGGCGCTAATCTTCCGATGGGGGTTGCACTGGTTCAATCCCCCGTGCAGTCAGCATGTTAGTGTGTCCCTGGGCAAGACACTTCACCCCAAATTTCTACTGTGGGGATTGTCCACAGTGTTGAATGTATTTAAGTAGCCAGAGTCGGCGCCAGAGCAGATCTACTGGAGGGGCATTGGGTCATTGGCGGGGGGGGGGGCTTGCTTGCTTTTGTGATATTAAAAACTCTTTAGCAACTTCGAACTCAGCGTCAATTATAGTCGATTGTGACAGACCGAGAATATGCTTCACAGCTGGTAGGAGGGGCATCAATGACCGCTAGGGGGGGCACGGCCCTCGAATGCCCCCCCTTAGCGCCGGCACTGTAAGAAGCTTTGGATAAAAGCATCTACTATTTTATAAACAATATCTTTGCTTTTAAAATCATTTTGAATATGTATTATTTTAAATATCTCTTTCACTAAAGACACATGCTTTGACTTTCTTGTTTATTTGACTTTGGGAACACATATAAGGTGGCTGACAGGTGCAAAAATGTTACAACGGGACAAAAAGCGCTGCAGCTTCAGAAAAGACGCAAAACACAAATGTGCAAAAACACATGCAGAAGAAGAAATCCTCACCAACTTGAAGCAACGCGACAAAACGCTGCAAGAAGCTCAAAACACAACGGAACCCAGGGGACACTAAAAAGTGACGCACCCAGCTGGGACCGGAGCGCTTGGTACTCGTGTGCTCGTGTTCTTGTGAAACGTCATCTCTTGCTGCCCAAGTACTGTCCCAAACCCAAGTTCGCTTTCACCAAGAACGGATAAAGTTCCCGGATGTATTCCCGAAAATGTTCTCGACACGCCCATTTTACCAAGGATGCATCCAGTGCTAACTTGTGTTAACTCGGCAGCGAATATATCCCAGCATTCATTTCGGCATTCAAGCGAGGAGCGGAAAATTACTCGACGCCATTGAACAACGGTACGTTTTTACTATTTTCGTATGCTATTTCATCACTACAAATTCACTTTGAGGCGAGAAATCAAGGGTTTAGATTTCAAATATTAGCAGTTTTACGAAAATCGATGGCGAATTCAAAATCTGCTCAAACGTTTTCGGAGTTGAGAAGCTCCACAATTGTGTATTGCG
This sequence comes from Eleginops maclovinus, assembly GCF_036324505.1. Taxonomy (NCBI): domain Eukaryota; kingdom Metazoa; phylum Chordata; class Actinopteri; order Perciformes; family Eleginopidae; genus Eleginops; species Eleginops maclovinus. The sequence goes on along the minus strand of NC_086352.1, from coordinate 6,374,381 downwards.
CAATACCAGCAAGTACGCATCGCGTCAAACCGCCAACAGCTCTGTGTGCTCTGCAACTTGCAAGTTCATTCTTCCAAGAACAACTCGCAAGAACGTTCTCCCCAAGTACACACGTCCGTTATTTGCATTCTTGGTATCGAGAAACGTCAAGGTTAGCTACGTTAGCGAGCTAGCTCACGGCATACCTGCAGTGACATCAGAAGGAGTCACGTGATCACTTCGTTAAAATAAGAGTTGTGCAGTTGGACATCTTTGTAATGCCCAAAACGTGTTCTGGTCCGAGCTTCACTCTTTAGTGTCCCCTGGTTTCCGTTGTGTTTTGAGCTTCTTGCAGCATTTGTATTAATTGCTGTACATGTTTTTTCAGAATCTTCGAAGCAATTTATTTTGTATTTTTACAGGATATAAAGTAAAACCACTTCATGACAGCTGTGTGGGTCAGATCTGGTCGAACTAGTATTAAAATAACACAAGCGCCAACAACAAGTCATTTTTATTTGTATTGTTGGTATTATTATGATCTTTTCATCATTATCCTTTAACCCTGTCACAAACCAAAATGCTCTTAATACATTTGGAATAAGGCCAAAAAAGAATAACATCATTGTCATTTCTTTGCACGTTTTGATGCACAATGGCTCTTTACCCTGGATTTGTGTCCTGTACCAGGAGCTTACACCTCCCCCCCCATCTCTGTGCACCTTCGTTCCACTCAGCAGGTTCACATGGACGCCATCCAACTTCCCCGCTGTCTGCAGGGGAACAGAAGGTCTCTGCAGTAATCTGTTTCCATTTCCTTTACAATACGCCAATTAACTTCACCCGGTGACTAAACAAAGATTTTTCTCAATGTAATATAATTAGGAAATGATTTTAGTTTGGTTAAAAAACACAACAAAAACCCACTCGCACTCACTGGCTCCCATGGGGATTCAAATGATATGTAATTGGGGTTTAATGGGTCTCGGTGACAATAACAAGCAGCGATGAATATGAGTATTTTAAAAAGACAGTAGCAGCCTGTATAGGTTTTGAAATACTAGCTGGGAAAAAGGCAGCCATGTGAGCTGCTGAGGGCGAACAGAAGTTTATTCAGACTCAGAAACAGATGGTGCACTTAGGAGTACAGGCGACACGGAGAGACACTGATAAGACTCTGCAGCCGCCTCCTGCTCTTATTCCTTTCTAGAGCGGACTGCAATTATTCAGGGACAGTCGGCTGAGCTTCACGCTGTTTGTCAGCTTCACACTGTACGCTTCCACACGTTCACGCTGGTGCATACCCTGTACAACCCTGGGCTGCCAGTGTCAGCCGCAGAGCAAACCAATAGGGAAACAGGCGGTCGTGTTCACTGCTATTGTTTACTTCCATAGTTTCTCCCAACTATCTTAAATTCACACCAGACAGTCTGACATTTCCTTCTGTTATCAGGTGTATATCAGTATGTAGAGTCTCTACTTTAAAGAGTCCTCTCCTGCTGATGTTCAGGTGTATATCAGTATGTAGAGTCTCTACTTTAAAGAGTCCTCTCCTGCTGATGTTCAGGTGTATATCAGTATGTAGAGTCTCTACTTTAAAGAGTCCTCTCCTGCTGATGTTCAGGTGTATATCAGTATGTAGTGTCTCTACTTTAAAGAGTCCTCTCCTGCTGATGTTCAGGTGTATATCAGTATGTAGTGTCTCTACTTTAAAGAGTCCTCTCCTGCTGATGTTCAGGTGTATATCAGTATGTAGTGTCTCTACTTTAAAGAGTCCTCTCCTGCTGATGTTCAGGTGTATATCAGTATGTAGTGTCTCTACTTTAAAGAGTCTCTCCTGCTGATGTTCAGGTGTATATCAGTATGTAGTGTCTCTACTTTAAAGAGTCCTCTCCTGCTGATGTTCAGGTGTATATCAGTATGTAGTGTCTGTATTTTAAAGAGTCCTCTCCTGCTGATGTTCAGGTGTATATCAGTATGTAGAGTCTCTACTTTAAAGAGTCCTCTCCTGCTGATGTTCAGGTGTATATCAGTATGTAGTGTCTCTACTTTAAAGAGTCCTCTCTTGCTGATGTTCAGGTGTATATCAGTATGTAGTGTCTCTACTTTAAAGAGTCCTCTCCTGCTGATGTTCAGGTGTATATCAGTATGTATTGTCTCTACTTTAAAGAGTCCTCTCCTGCTGATGTTCAGGTGTATATCAGTATGTAGTGTCTTTATTTTTCTCATACTGCCTGTGCTGCAGCACCTATTTTCACCCTCTGTCTGAAACCAGAGCCCAGTCTGCTCTGATTGGTTAGCTGGCCAGCTCTGTTGTGATTGGTCAATCAATTAGAGATATCCCGCCTCTTAGCCTATGACGTACAATGTGCCTAGTCAATACAAGTGCAAGTGTTCCCAGGTGTAGACAAAGCCATAAGATCATTATAATAATAATAAATAGCTAGAAGCGATGTCTTTCTGGTTCAAATATATTCCTAAATGTAATGGATAAAGGGTATAAAAATATAAGTAGTGGAAAAATAGGTGTAATAAAGAACATCTGAAGCACTGCGAACGCTAATTTTACCAAACATGACACTTAATATGTACGTAAAGTTGGCTGTTTTTGGACAATCTACTTTTTATATCATGCATAATGACAATGACTTTATTATCCATTTAAATCCGTTCAAATCTGAAAGACAAGGTGGTGTCAATGAAGCAGGACTTAAGCTATGTAGTTATTAAGTTATGTACTCTATTTTATTTTAACTCCAGACCAGAATCACCAGAATATTTCAATATTAGCTGACAGGATACCAAGCCGTTTCAAAGCACCTTTTTAAAATATATTTTATTCAATATGCTCCCCACCTCCTGCCAGGCAGCAGCAGCAGCACCTTCCCCTGCTCTGAACTCAATTAAACTCAGCTTCTGACCCATTTCCCTTGCAATGAGTACGGGGAAGTTTCTGATGAATGCATATCTGCTTTTACCCAGAGGACCGTGACTTCAAGGAACACGGCAAGATCACAACTCTGAGGTACACATAAGCACATGCAAACGTCTTCCTCTGCAACCAGACCAAAGAGACAGAGTGGGAAGAAGAGCGACTCCTGTTAGCATCCTTTGGTTTTTCTGTAATTTACCACATAGACTTCAGTCAACACCACAGGCTAATCACTACTTAAATCAATTGTTTGAATCAAACAGTGTGTCTGCATACTGATGACAAACACAATACGTTGCACCAATGGAAAGTCTCCTTGCAGAGCGAGAAGGAGCCAGCTTCAAAGACAATCTATTAGCAGATGAAGTGGTAACGATTTTAAGACAAGCCTATTAAAAGTCATTTTCTTTAATGAGCCGAAGACAAAGCTCTGGGTCTATGGAGTCCAGCTGGGCTCCTATGAGCTCCAGTGTGGAAAAAACAAGCGGGCTGGGCCAGTGGGACACTCCTGCGAACGTTATCAGCGTTAACTATTCTAAACTGACATCAGTTGCTGTGCCGGCCTGATCCCAGCGGAGCTTGTTAGCTCGGTTTAAAGGCAAAATGAGTCAACTTTCAAGTCGTGCTCTGGCACCGCGAGCCGCGTCGTCGCTGTATTGTTGTATTAGATGGTGAATATAAAAAGATATCACACTAATTACTGAAGGGACACAGGTTTGGGAAGGCTAAACATCTACACATTTGTTAGCGCATTTCTTGGCCCTTAGAAAAAGACATTTCCATAAAGAAGCTATAGCTGTAGCGTTGGAAAATGAGCGCCATATGGTATCATTTGGGCATGCATTACCCATGATTATTTCTAATCATTAGCATGTTTAGTCAGTGGCCAACTAAATCCAATGCATGTCTTGTATAATCCTAGTTTGAGCAAAGTTCTTGCATTATTTCTGCTGCCTTTTAAAACTGTACTCAATATTCAAGGACACTAAGACACTCTAATCCCAAGCAATACGCAAATACCTCACAACACATAGTCTTGCAATGGGTACAAATATTGTAAAACTAGCTTTTTGCCAACATTAAGTGGGACCTTGCAAATGTTGGTGGCTCCTAAAATAACCCATTACATCATTCAAAGATAAAGAAGACACAATCTGCTCATTCTCAGGTTCATCTGTTGCCTCTGCTGTGACGTGTTTGCTCGCTTGAATGATCAAAAGGTCTTCATTTTGTTCAGTTACTCTGTTGTGATTGGTTGAGCCAATGGAAGCGCAAGTGTTACAAAGTGATGTCACTATGCTCCGGAAGTAAACAAAGGAGGCGTTTCAGGCAGGAGGAAACTTTGGGATTTTAGCCTTTGTAGACCATTTACATGCACACAAACCTATTTACCCCACTGAAGGAAAGGGAACACCCCACAAATAAGGAAAAGGGCGTGTTCATTCTCTTAAAGAAGCACATAAGAAGTGTCACACTCAGCAGGCTGCTTCAGGATTATCAGTCACACAGAAACTTATATCTACCTTAAGCTAGCTAACATTAGCCACCTCACGCTAATGGTCATAACAGGCTGAGTTGGTTAGGGTTAGGGTTGTTGGAACACAGCCTGAATTTGTTGCATCACTTATGAGCTCAACTTTTCTCATATAACAACCAGCCTAGACTTATTGCATCTTGCTAGTGACAAATCCAGATTTAAAGCATTTATAAAAGCATTAAAAGAAGGTGATGCTTCAGCACAAACATGCTGCTTTAGGTAGACCTAACTGCACTGATAGGCAAAACAAGTTCAATAACCAAGTGTAACAATGATAAGCAAAGAGCTTAGTCCTAAAAAGACCAAGACATATCTTCCTTTAAATGCATTTCTTAAGGAAAGCTAAGAAAATATGCGTTGCCTACAACATATAGATGCTTAAAAGAAAAACAGGGCCAAAGGGAAGCAATGCTTTTGAGAGGGGACTGTTTCAGGAGGACCGTCAACAGTAACATTTTCACAGTTCAGTTTCACAACAGTTTTTAAGGCTCTTATTAATGTTCACTCCTTTGAGAAGAGGGAGACAAAGTAGGTGAGGGTTAGGAATATAATGAAGATATAAAGGTGGAAGTGAACTCATCGCTGCCCTTTGAGAGGCCGGCTGACATTTGCTGCATCGTGCCAATCGGATCAGCACTAATGCCCCGGGGGGGAGGGGGGGAGGCTTCTGCACTTTTGTCAGTTTTCGCTGTGAAGGATGCACCCCCCACGACCACATGCTCCTTTTTTAATTTTTGATCGAGCAGTTTGTCTTCACCAAGTATGTGAGTGAACTTGATGAATGTATAGACGTTAAAATCATTTCACTCTCCTCTCTTTGCAACCTTTCCGTTTCCTTGAGAAGAAAAGTGACCACGGGTGTTTTTTAACACTGACTGTAATGCACATCTCCTATTTACTGGCCAAGTACAACATAAGATATGGGGAAGCAGTAAAGGCCATTAAGACTGCAATCATAAAAGCCATTTGATGACTGAAAGGGACTGTTGTGGGGTTACCTGAGGTACTGAACTGCCTGGGACTGAGACGGCTGTAAAGCAACATAGGAAAATCTGTTTAATTGTACCCTAAATTAAGAGTATTTCCAGCACTTTACCTGTCAGTCCGATCAACATTTCTGCCCGGGAACTGAAGCAATTATATCAATCGACAGTACTAATAAGGTCAGCATGAAGCACTCCTTTGTGCACCAGTCATTCTTCAATTGAATGCTTGGTTATAGTGTATGTTAGAGGGTCTTTAGCATGCTGCCTTCAGTCTGTTTCCTTGAACCTTTTCTTGGTATTTGTCCTTGTTGATGTTGCAAATCAAGCTGCTGTGAAGGAAGAAAAACATCAGACATGAACTGACAGTAAAGTATCATCCTGTGGTTTCCTAGGTGCTCCTCAAAGCCACCAGACACTATTGGAAAACTCTGTAACTTTTTCTCACAAAGCAGAGAAGTTGCTGATCTAGTGCCGCCTCTCAAAACGTTAGCTGTGTAATCGTGTGGTTTTGTTCAATCTGAACTAACCAAAGTCCCACAATCACGCAAACCATGGACTGTTAGTAATTTAAGGTATTGTCAAAGCAGTCTGGTTGCTTCACCCCCATAACTGACCATATAACTGCAAAGAAAAGTGGCGTGTTCTAAATATGGCTTACATTTAAATTGATTTCCACCGTCGATCATCTTCCACTGCAGGCAGTACACTGACCACGGTAAGTACCTCGTGCCGGCCTGTTCAAGTGGCTTTTATGGTTCAAATCTTTATGACCATTAATGCTATACCTCCACCACGCCTTATGCTCTCTTACATGTCGAGTAAAATTAAGAGCTGTCCGGTGCAATCATTGCTCCCCGACGGCAAGTTAAAAAGTGTTCTAAATACAGCGTGCACTTAAGCTGATGCCCCCACCCACAGCAGTACATTACCCCTGTCTGTTCCTCCTGCATCTGCTGTGGGTTATACACAGAGGAGGAAGGACTCAGAGTTCACTTAAAGAGTCCTCTCCTGCTGATGTTCAGGTGTATATCAGTATGTAGTGTCTCTACTTTAAAGAGTCCTCTCCTGTTGATGTTCAGGTGTATATCAGTATGTAGTGTCTCTACTTTAAAGAGTCCTCTCCTGCTGATGTTCAGGTGTATATCAGTATGTAGTGTCTCTACTTTAAAGAGTCCTCTCCTGCTGATATTCAGGTGTATATCAGTATGTAGAGTCTCTACTTTAAAGAGTCCTCTCCTGCTGATGTTCAGGTGTATATCAGTATGTAGAGTCTCTACTTTAAAGAGTCCTCTCCTGCTGATGTTCAGGTGTATATCAGTATGTAGCGTCTCTACTTTAAAGAGTCCTCTCCTGCTGATGTTCAGGTGCATGTCAGTATGTAGAGTCTCTACTTTAAAGAGTCCTCTCCTGCTGGTGTTCAGGTGTATGTCAGTATGTAGAGTCTCTACTTTAAAGAGTCCTCTCCTGCTGATGTTCAGGTGTATATCAGTATGTAGTGTCTCTACTTTAAAGAGTCCTCTCCTGCTGATGTTCAGGTGTATGTCAGTATGTAGTGTCTCTACTTTAAAGAGTCCTCTCCTGCTGATGTTCAGGTGTATGTCAGTATGTAGTGTCTCTACTTTAAAGAGTCCTCTCCTGCTGATGTTCAGGTGTATATCAGTATGTAGTGTCTCTACTTTAAAGAGTCCTCTCCTGCTGATGTTCAGGTGTATGTCAGTATGTAGTGTCTCTACTTTAAAGAGTCCTCTCCTGCTGATGTTCAGGTGTATATCAGTATGTAGTGTCTCTACTTTAAAGAGTCCTCTCCTGCTGATGTTCAGGTGTGTATCAGTATGTAGTGTCTCTACTTTAAAGAGTCCTCTCCTGCTGATGTTCAGGTGTATATCAGTATGAATTGTCACATAGTGATGAATTCTGTTCAGGAAGTAAACAAAGGAGTCCAATGGAGGCGTTTCCATGGATGTATTAAGAGACCTGGATGTAGCGTTGGGAGGCGGGACCCTGTTCAATCCTATGATAGTTGCTCTTTAGATAGTTGACTTTTCCTGGAGATTATTTCCCTTTACCGCCACTTCTGATCTCCCACTCTCTGCTCAGATAAATTCAGAGGGAAAATACCTCTGAATTTGTCTGCTAGAGCATGTTACAACTCTTTGACCCTAATGATTGAAATAAGGGTTATATGTGTCTGTCCTGGGCAGTTTATTTAGCTAATAATATAAAAAATACGCCGATTTATAGACGATTTTCTCAATGTGAAAAAGTGTTTTTGTGCCCAATGATGTCACAAACTAAGACTGAAGTTGTAGGGGCAACTTCTGGCCACAATGAACAACAGTTTCAACGTCCTAAGCACTTCGTAGAGGCTTGGGCATTTCAGGCAGGGGGGAATGTGATGGAGAGAAGCCCCCTCAGACGGGAACAAAGGTATTTTAGCCTTTGCAGACCATTTACATGCACTGAAAAACTGTATAACACACTCCAGGAGAGGGAGAACCATGAAAAAGCATCATTTCAAATCCACAGTTGGCTGTGTCTTGGGAAAAATCAATGGTAAAAACCAATCTAGGTTTTCATTTTGCTGCCTCCCCCCCCTGCAGGGACCAGAGGTGTCACAGGAAACATGTTGATCACAGCTCAATAAGCAGCACTCGGGTCATCTGGACCATCTCCAAACCGTAACTCGGCAACAGGCTACACCATCGAACAGACAGGAAATCCCCCAGACAACGAGAACTTGTCCTCACATTTCCATGTTCAGACGCGTGACTGTGAGACTTTGTGTAGACATCCAAGTCTGGCATGCTTTATATAAGTGTCTGACAAATGTGCGGGGGTGGAGGCTGTCCCCATGAGTGTAACAGTGCTCTAGTTTAGCATTTTTCGACATAACACTGCTGCATTATGGGTAGAAAATGACAGCAGATGTGGCCTCGAAAGAAGGAGATTACTTTAAGTTCTTACCTGGATATAAGCAGCTAGATGTAATCCACATAAACCCACATGCATTTCATTTGAAGAGGCTCGTGGGTCTGTTTTAAAACTGCATATTATCCGAAGAAAAGTAACCCACCATTACTGATAACGGAAGTCTTTTAATGTGCATTATCAGGAGCTGTGGAGGAGACACTGTAGTCCTATTTGCACCAGAATAATGCTTCTTTGACACATAAAGGGGTTTATAATTATGTGGTTTTAAATCGTTTCTGCTTTCTCTGTAATGTGAGAAGTGAAAACAAAAGCCGGCATCACACTGTCCTCTGTGGACGAGCCTTAATAACACTGTTTCCACTTTCTTTGTCCTGATTTTAAACAAGTAGCATCTTGTATCTCTCCTCAGAAGCAAAGACTTCCTAGATAAGGCTCTCAAACATTTTAAACTAAATTCTAGTTACACTTATCAGAAAGGATAACACTTAATGCCCTGAGTGATGTTCGCCCCTCACCACAGAAAGAATTAGACTGAACACTTGTTTTCCTCGAGACAGAGAGAAACGCAAGCCCTTCAATAATTAAGTAGACACTGGAAATCAGCCCCAGCATTTCTCAGACATTGAAGGAAAAAGTCAAAGATAAACCTTAATAGAGGGAGACCCTACAAGTCCTTTAATCAGACTGTTGTTATGCCATCTTAAGGATGATTTAAAGAGGCCTTATTCTGCTTTTTGGGGTTTCCCCTCTCCTGTGGTGCGTGATATAGGTTTGCATGCATGTAAATGGTCTGCAAAAGCTAAAATCCCGGTGTTCCCTCCCTCTCAACATCCCCTCCGGGAACGCCTCCATTGGACTGCTTTTTTTACTTCCTGGGTGACATCACTATGTAATACTTGATGGCTAGCGCTCCACCACATTGTACATGATAGGCTAAGGGGCGGGACATCTGTAAGCGGTTGACCAATCACGTCACAGCCAGCCAGCTGACCAATCAGGGCAGACTGGGCTATGGTTTCAGACAAAGGGTGAAAAGAGGAGCTGCAGCACAGGAAGTATGAGAAACATAAAGAGACACTACATACTGACATACACCTGAACATCAGCAGGAGAGGACTCTTTAAAGTAGAGACACTACATACTGATATACACCTGAACATCAGCAGGAGAGGACTCTTTAAAGTAGAGACACTACATACTGATATACACCTGAACATCAGCAGGAGAGGACTCTTTAAAGTAGAGACACTACATACTGATATACACCTGAACATCAGCAGGAGAGGACTCTTTAAAGTAGAGACACTACATACTGATATACACCTGAACATCAGCAGGAGAGGACTCTTTAAAGTAGAGACACTACATACTGATACACACCTGAACATCAGCAGGAGAGGACTCTTTAAAGTAGAGACTCTACATACTGATATACACCTGAACATCAGCAGGAGAGGACTCTTTAAAGTAGAGACACTACATACTGATATACACCTGAACATCAGCAGGAGAGGACTCTTTAAAGTAGAGACTCTACATACTGATATACACCTGAACATCAGCAGGAGAGGACTCTTTAAAGTAGAGACACTACATACTGATATACACCTGAACATCAGCAGGAGAGGACTCTTTAAAGTAGAGACTCTACAGACTGATATACACCTGAACATCAGCAGGAGAGGACTCTTTAAAGTAGAGACTCTACATACTGATATACACCTGAACATCAGCAGGAGAGGACTCTTTAAAGTAGAGACACTACATACTGATATACACCTGAACATCAGCAGGAGAGGACTCTTTAAAGTAGAGACTCTACATACTGATATACACCTGAACATCAGCAGGAGAGGACTCTTTAAAGTAGAGACTCTACATACTGATATACACCTGAACATCAGCAGGAGAGGACTCTTTAAAGTAGAGACACCACATACTGATATACACCTGAACAGGTTTTCACATTTTGTCCTACCTGTAGAAATTGCAGTCATGCATACAAGGTGCTTTCAGTCATGAACTTTTGACCACTGAAAAAGGACAGTTGTTAGATATCATTTTGTTTTCCACAGATCTAATTTGCTGCAGAAATCGAAAATTAATTTAGGCTTTTTGTTGAGGGAACCAGGGTGATGCAAAACCCACAAATGTCAAAGTCATCCCGGTGAGTGGAAAAGTCAGTCAATGAGAAGTCATGCAGAGTTTCCTTTTGCTCCACCACTGCTGCAATCACTAAGTATCTTTATTAGGATCATTGTAATCCAATAAGAGCAGTATTTAAATCTCTTGTAGCCTCACTTCTCCAGCTGGATTTGACTACAGTGTGGTCTTGAAGTGCGGCGGTAGCTTTCTCAACAGTGTGTGAGCCTTCTACGCACCCAAAAAAAGTGTGTGAATGTGTGTGTGTGGAGGCAGGGTCATGTAGGAGTAATAGGATTGCTCAGCCCCGCTCCCTCTCTCGACACCCCGGCAAAAGACAGGCCTCCTAAATCATCCTTACATCTCTGAGCAAGATGGAGGACCCGGCACCGTCCCTGCCCGCCCTCCATCCCTGCAGCAGCCATAACCCAGCTCCACAGCAAGGTACAGATGCCGCCCGCAGCCCTGATCCCCCTCAAACCTCCTGGAATAATATCTACTCAGCATTCTGTAAATATCCACCGGGAGAATGGAGTCCGGTTCATCGCGGCTGTGACATAGTCACTGTTACACGAGCCCTGCGTCTGATCCACAACTTCTGCTCTTTGTTCTTGAACTTTTCATCCTAAAAAAGGAAGCAGTGTGTGAGGTGAGGGAGTCAACCCGGCCGCCTTTATTCATTATTCATGTCCTGTACTCTCCTGCCAGGGTCATGAAGAGACTGAAGCCACCCTTTTAGTGCTTTTAACTTTCAGTAATTGAGAGTGTGTTCACGGTGTTAGAGAGGCCTCTCCTGCTCATTCCCAGAGTCCTACTTTAAAGAGTCCTCTCCTGCTGATGTTCAGGTGTATATCAGTATGTAGTGTCTCTACTTTAAAGAGTCCTCTCCTGCTCATTCCCAGAGTCCTACTTTAAAGAGTCCTCTCCTGCTGATGTTCAGGTGTATATCAGTATATAGCGTCTCTACTTTAAAGAGTCCTCTCTGCTGATGTTCAGGTGTATATCAGTATGTAGTCTCTACTTTAAAGAGTCCTCTCCTGCTGATGTTCAGGTGTATATCAGTATGTAGAGTCTCTACTTTAAAGAGTCCTCTCCTGCTGATGTTCAGGTGTATATCAGTATGTAGCATATCTACTTTAAAGAGTCCTCTCCTGCTGATGTTCAGGTGTATATCAGTATGTAGTGTCTCTACTTTAAAGAGTCCTCTCCTGCTGATGTTCAGGTGTATATCAGTATGTAGTCTCTACTTTAAAGAGTCCTCTCCTGCTGATGTTCAGGTGTATATCAGTATGTAGTGTCTCTACTTTAAAGAGTCCTCTCCTGCTGATGTTCAGGTGTATATCAGTATGTAGAGTCTCTACTTTAAAGAGTCCTCTCCTGCTGATGTTCAGGTGTATATCAGTATGTAGAGTCTCTACTTTAAAGAGTCCTCTCCTGCTGATGTTCAGGTGTATATCAGTATGTAGAGTCTCTACTTTAAAGAGTCCTCTCCTGCTGATGTTCAGGTGTATATCAGTATGTAGTGTCTCTACTTTAAAGAGTCCTCTCCTGCTGATGTTCAGGTGTATTTAAGCGCGAGAGTAACATCATGATGTCACTAACTTCTCGAGCATAATGGGGCCTCTGTAATATAGTGTAGTACCATATAATAAATGTGTATAAGCCACTGATAGTCAAATATATTCTTTTACCTTTTCTGCTCAACACTTTTGACTTCCAATAGTGAAGAGAAAGACATTTTTGTTTCCCTTTTCTGTTTCATTTTCTTCTTTATATGACACACACAGCGTTTGCAGGTTTTAATATCTGTGTTTCAGTAGCAGTCCCCAACAGTCCCAGTCACAGCCCAGAGCATCTATCCCAGACCATAAAAATAATGGTCAAGTTTTGATGTGTTTTTTGACCTCAATTGAATCAAAAAAGGTCCGTGGACACCAAAGTTTTCCAAGAACAAAAGGACAAGGAGCCTGACTGTTGTAAAAGAACAGAACTGCTGAACCCCACGGTAGCAGAGTGTGAGCGCAGTAAAGGACAGACAAACCTGGGCCGAGGAGGGGACAGCGTATTGATATACAGTCATAGGAATATATCTAAATGGTGAATGGACTCTTCAAAGGGCTTTGACAACACAAGTCAGCATTCATACAAAGGTGGACGCGTGGCAGGCAGCAGGCTGACACTGAAACTTCAACTTCTGAATTACATCCTTTCTTTTACTCTCCGTTTTTTCTGGAGAGGAAGTAAAGAAACCTCTGGATTTATTTGTTGTTTGAGGTGCAATATATGACTCAGCATCTTTAAGACATGACACTATTATTTCCCGCTTCGCTCTGATGCAGGATTTTCACCGGAAAGTGGTCAGGGCTGTAATTTGGACGACATTAGCGCTTCATGCTATATTTCTCTAGAAACACCCTTGGCTCTGTTAGCTTACCTTAGTCACTAGCAACAGGTATGCAAGCCACTAGCTGCTAGCATGCTGGTGTAGCATCTCCAAGCAAAACCTCTCACAAGCAAACACAAAACTGTTATCCTTTAAACAGGGGTGAATGCAGGTGACTTTGAGGAACAGTAACCCTCCTGTATGTGGAAAGAAAGAGGCAGTAAAGGTAGTTTCTTCTCACACGGTTTGTGATTTATTTTTAGTGTTGCATTTACACAGCAGGCTAACAGTAGAGCGTGGCATTTGAACTGCTTTTAAAGACACAACAAGGCTGCTAAAAACAATTGTTATGCCTCTATTTTTATGGCAACTGTTTGCTATCACTGTAGCCGTATCAAAATCAAAGGCGATAATTACGCTGCAGCCAAAAATCAATCAATGCAGGTTTAAAACCGGCTATGGGTTGAGCTCTTTGAAACGAGTATTTCTACATTGTTCTCTCTCCTCTTTTACTCCAGTAAGGAACCTGAGCGCTTCTTCCACCACTGATTTTATGTTCTGGAGTGTGCTCGCTGATGGTCCTTATCACAGTCATTTCCTGCTGAACGTCCCTGACCCACTGATGAGTTCTGCCCTGTGAGTGAATGAGCTGCAGACAGACCTCTTCTGGGGAGGAGAAATATGGCTCCAGCTATTATAAATCAGAGGATTGGAAAGTGCTGATACTCTGATAAAGCTGACTGATTTAGAACCGTGTCACTGACATCCCGGCTCCATTTAAAGCTGCTTTAAATCTATTAATTAGACGGATGTAGTCAATTATGATAGGACAATAATTAGCTGAACAATGTCAGATGTTTCTTATCTTCAGCAGATTATAAATCAGAACGTCTGATGAGTCATTATTCAGACAAGCCTTACAGACTTATGTGCAAGGGTTTAAAGAGGCCCTATTCTGCTCTCTTCAGGTGTATATCAGTATGTAGTGTCTCTACTTTAAAGAGTCCTCTCCTGCTGATGTTCAGGTGTATATCAGTCTGTAGTCTCTACTTTAAAGAGTCCTCTCCTGCTGATGTTCAGGTGTATATCAGTATGTAGTGTCTCTACTTTAAAGAGTCCTCTCCTGCTGATGTTCAGGTGTATATCAGTATGTGGAGTCTCTACTTTAAAGAGTCCTCTCCTGCTGATGTTCAGGTGTATATCAGTATGTAGAGTCTCTACTTTAAAGAGTCCTCTCCTGCTGATGTTCAGGTGTATATCAGTATGTAGTGTCTCTACTTTAAAGAGTCCTCTCCTGCTGATGTTCAGGTGTATATCAGTATGTAGAGTCTCTACTTTAAAGAGTCCTCTCCTGCTGATGTTCAGGTGTATATCAGTATGTAGAGTCTCTACTTTAAAGAGTCCTCTCCTGCTGATGTTCAGGTGTATATCAGTATGTAGAGTCTCTACTTTAAAGAGTCCTCTCCTGCTGATGTTCAGGTGTATATCAGTATGTAGTGTCTCTACTTTAAAGAGTCCTCTCCTGCTGATGTTCAGGTGTATATCAGTATGTAGTGTCTCTACTTTAAAGAGTCCTCTCCTGCTGATGTTCAGGTGTATATCAGTATGTAGTGTCTTGTCTCTACTTTAAAGAGTCCTCTCCTGCTGATGTTCAGGTGTATATCAGTATGTAGCGTCTCTACTTTAAAGAGTCCTCTCCTGCTGATGTTCAGGTGTATATCAGTATGTAGCGTCTCTACTTTAAAGAGTCCTCTCCTGCTGATGTTCAGGGCCTCTTTAATACTTTTCTTCGAATTTGAAATGTAGTATTTTATTGACTCTCTTTCTCTCAGTTTTACTTTTGTTGTTTTGCAGCCTTCCTGTCTTCATCACCATGAGACTATCTCGCTTGCTGCTGCACAACTTTCAGAATAATCTGAACCAGAGATAGGATAACTTTTACAGTGTTTGGCTCCGGTAAACAGAACTGAACGCAAGCTACACTGACTTCTGTTGGGCTCTTATCGGCTGCTGTTTTGTCTCCGGGGGTTTTTATGTTGAACGATCAGAATGGAGAAACATTTAGGAAGACTGCTGCAAAAAAAAATCCTGAGGCTCGATCGATAAGGGGAGAGATGGGCTGCTGATGAAGCCGGTGTGTCTTGCAAGATCTTACAGTTAAGAAAAAACGAAAGTTGACACCGTCAGGATGGAGGCTTCTGAGAGGAGAAAGACTGTGTGTGACGTGGAGAGCGTGGGGAGATTACAGCCGCTCTTCATTTATCAGGAGGCGGAGCTGCTGCTGTGTTTCTGCTCTGCTGTCAACACATCCAGATCTTTTATCAGCCGTTTCCTCTGGCAGCACTAATGGAAACACCAAATCAAAACATTCACCTGCCTCGGAAACTGAAACGTGGATTAATGAGAACGTTTATTGCAATGACGAGACCAAAACAAAAAGGTGTTGTACTGCTTTAGTAAACAACCTTTTTACTGTTTCTTTAACTTCTTCTGTGTAAATCCTTTTTCACATTTTACTTTAAAGTCTTGTGTTCATAAAAATAATTCCCCGGCCTTCAACGCCTACTGGAACAAAGGGACATCCCTATGTAACACTGACTCCAACACATTGTACATGATAGCCTAAGGGGCGGGACATCTCTAAGTGGTTGACCAATCACCACAGACCAACCAAACAGAGCAGACTGGGCTCTGGTTTCAGACAGAGGGTGAAAGAGGTGCCGCAGCACAGGCAGTATGAGAAAAATAAAGAGCTTTTTGAACATTAAAGCATGGAGACATGTCCCAGGAGAGATACTACATACTGATATACACCTGAACATCAGCAGGAGAGGACTCTTTAAAGTAGAGACTCTACATACTGATATACACCTGAACATCAGCAGGAGAGGACTCTTTAAAGTAGAGACTCTACATACTGATATACACCTGAACATCAGCAGGAGAGGACTCTTTAAAGTAGAGACACTACATACTGATATACACCTGAACATCAGCAGGAGAGGACTCTTTAAAGTAGAGACACTACATACTGATATACACCTGAACATCAGCAGGAGAGGACTCTTTAAAGTAGAGACGTTACATACTGATATACACCTGAACATCAGCAGGAGAGGACTCTTTAAAGTAGAGACTCTACATACTGATATACACCTGAACATCAGCAGGAGAGGACTCTTTAAAGTAGAGACACTACATACTGATATACACCTGAACATCAGCAGGAGAGGACTCTTTAAAGTAGAGACGCTACATACTGATATACACCTGAACATCAGCAGGAGAGGACTCTTTAAAGTAGAGACACTACATACTGATATACACCTGAACATCAGCAGGAGAGGACTCTTTAAAGTAGAGACGCTACATACTGATATACACCTGAACATCAGCAGGAGAGGACTCTTTAAAGTAGAGACTCTACATACTGATATACACCTGAACATCAGCAGGAGAGGACTCTTTAAAGTAGAGACACTACATACTGATATACACCTGAACATCAGCAGGAGAGGACTCTTTAACAGATGTGTGGTTGAGATCAAATATAAAAGTCAAAATGTCCGTTATGATTTTTTTATTATGAGAGCAGTATGACTTTACATCACGCCGCCTTTTGGGGCGAGAATAAAACATAAATAAACATTCTTACAAAATGCTGCGATAGATCACAAACAAACACTTTTTTTTTACATTTGATTGGTTTTATACATAAATCATATTTACATTTTCGCCCTTTTTGAATGATTTTTTTACATGTGTTGGGAATGAAACCACTTTTACGGTACAAACATTTCCTTCGTCGTTTCAAAGCTAGAGGTATAAAAGCTCTCCTCATCGGTCCAGAGGAACGGCGGGTCCTACGCTAGTGCATTTCATTTAATCTTCAAGATTTAAGGCTCTGCAGGGAGGGGGGGGGGGGTCTGCTGATTGTCCTGTGGCTTTCTTTTCTCTGACTGGATTCACTGAATAACCAATTACAGTCCCTGACAACTTATTTGTTTCGCCAGTCGGTTACAAACGCCTCGGGGAAAATATCACAGAGCCCACGCTTGTCTCATTTTCTCCGTATGTCGATGACTTGCGGAAATGTCAGAAAACTGAAATAGTTTCATGCTTTCTAGATGTTTGATTTAGTCATGGGTGCAGCGCTTCCTCGTGGTCAAACTACGGTGGCTCAGAGGCGCAAACGTGCTCCAATGATCCAAACGTTTCCAATCAAACACAAATATTCCTAAATCAACAAAGAAACATCTCCACCAACTTGAGGAAATAAGAGCAGCGCTTACTAAAAGCACTACAAATACAAAATGCTGTGTGTGATGTTTGGTGAGGTTGGGGAACATGTTTCTTCATTTGCATGTGTTTTTGTTTTGTATCGTTTGGAAAGGAAGCATTTTTCTTCCGATGGAAATGTTTTGGGTCGTTGTAACGGATGCATGGGTCGGCTACCGTACAAAACGCACCCACAAAAGGAGCCCATTCCTCTGTTTCTCGGACAGGATTAAACCAAAGCCATAAACAAAAGCCATGAAGCAGCTAATTGGCTGGCCCTTTCAGCCTCTCAAGAAGACACACTATAATAAAACAGCCCGGACATATGAAGTCAAATCGTCCACAAACAAGCTCTTAAAACACGAGACAAAAAGAGGCGCTGCTCTGTGAACCACCGGGAGAAGGGTCTTTATTTTAACTTCCTACCTGTCCAGCAGGCAGTGTGTGGTGCCCTCGATCTGGGCTTCAATCAAGCTAAACAATTAAGACAGGTGACCTCTGGAACTTTGCATAAAAGCTACTGGTCTTCGCTTTAGTTTGAACGTTGACAGGAAGGAGCATCTTTTCATGAGCGTCAGTGCCCTGGATTAAATCAGAATACAAAGATGACTGATCGCTGATAACAAATAGAAAACAACCTTAAAACGTATTAGGACCAAAGTGCTTCACATCACCGTGAGGTCGGATTCATTTGAAATGTTCTGAACATCATTTGGTGTCTTTAGCTTCCCCTTTTCTCTGCTTAAACAGCTTCCATCTCCTTAAAACGTGAGCAGTGAGAGTGAGGCTAGCAGACGGGAGCTATCAGTATGCTACCTGCACAGAGACATGCAATTAAAACATGAAAGGAAGCCCCGCTCGTCATCGACTTAAAAGCCCATTGACTGGCCGATAAAGCAGAGGATCAGGCTCCTATCCTCTATGAACTGAGCCGTTAGATGCTGGGGGATACGTCTCAATCCTCTCATTACTGTAAGTCTGCAGAAGGAGACACATTTGAAGATATCCATTATTCAAAGGAATTGAAACGACCGAGGGAGAGACATCTTAATTGAGGATTACTGGAGGTATTTAAACTTCATTTGTCCCTCTAACTGGAGGCAGAATCAGTCAAATCTGCTCTTAAATGGTGAGTAGACGTTGTTGCCGGGCAGATTTGGTCTGTGGTCAATAAGGGAGGATAAGGATGGAGCTTGTTGGGAATCATGTCTCCATCCAAGTGGTATTTGGTAACGTCTGCGCTTCTGTGTTGCTTAATTTATGTATTCCAAGTTCAAATGACCAACAAATCCCCCAAATATGTGACTTTCCAGAAGCTAGAAGTGGATTTATTCAACGTTTTTCTTTCTTGCATGAAAAGTTGAATTTCACTCCGTTATGATTCAGGAGAAAATACAGTTTGAAGAGGATTTAGAAGGTGCCTTGGAGCCTGGTGGGACTGCAGTCTGATGTTTGCACTTGGTGGGAATACATTCTCCTGGATGGGATGTGATGATGATGAGGAGGAGGAGGAGGAGGAGAAGGACTGTCTCTTAGCAGAAGAAGATCTCTCCGTCCAGAGGAGGCTCAGGGAGGTGCAGAGGGTCTGAGGAGGAGAAGAGAGGAGTCAGCTTGTTCCTCACTAACACACACACTGCTTGTATCAGAGCTCAGCTGTGTTGATGTGATGTGTGTCTATGCGGTTCATATTGAATGTCTTTTGTACTGTCCTCTCAATGTGCACTGTTCTTTAAACACAGACACCACAGACACACACACTGCAATTAAATCAGTGCACTTTCATAAGGTCATGGTGAAGTCAAAGCTAACGGAAGTAAAAGATCTAACCTTTTTAATTTCACGCCCACATTTTCATCGCTAAAAGTATCTTCGAGCGTAGCCTTTGAATCTCAATCTCAATTATTTGACATTTAAATGTGCGTCAAATGAGGGAGTATTTTCCGTGTTCTTCTACCGTGTTCTATTTGAATTGCATTTGTTAACTCTCACTGTTTGTATGTTTTCTATCACTTGCATGGACTTGTGACTGGCATACATTTGTACCTCTTGATGGTAAACAGTTTATCTTTGCTGCATTTGTTCTTCTTTATCTCACGCCTATTGTCAGACCCTAGTCATCGCTAAAGCAAGCGTCTTCTTAGCTGAGCTTCTGGACGGCCTTGATTGAGTTTTTCATTTGATGTATTGGTGCATCAAACACATTGAGTTAGTTTGTATCCGTCACATTGAATAAACTCTGCACTTTCTGCTGTTTGGCCCTACCTTTCTGAAGTACTTGTACTCTGTGTGTACAATAAAGTTTAATCTATTGAATCTGAAAGTGGGACAACTGTCAGTGTACTCTTTCTGTTGTGACTCGATCTAAACTGCTTTCATTTGACTCAAAATGCTTGTATTTTTCTGATACTACACCTATATTTAGACCGGTTATTTATCAGATGATGGTATGTATAAACCTGTGTTCACTCCCATGATCACACCTGTTCCTTTTCTCACATGTTGCACCTCGAACATGTGCTTCTCTTTACTCACATTTGATTTCATTTTCTTTTCTTATATTTGTTATTTTATTGTCGTTTTTATCAGAAGTTGTTCTGAAATGTTGCCACCATTTTATAGTTTATAGAATTGTTTGTAAGTTGATCTTGCATCAGCTATAAAAGTGTGCATGTTATCACTATTTCTGTGGAGTTGTTAAATCAAGTGGTGTTCTGCCTCTTCCTGCACGCTGAACAGAGGTCATATATGTGTGTTTTTAAATTGTGCTAAAGAAATGATACACATTAAAATACAACAAATAATAAAAATGTGTCCTCCTCTAAACTTCACTTCCTGAATAATAATCTGCTGTTTCTCTACCTGCCGTCGAACCAATCCCAAAAATATGTGACTTTTCAGAAGAAACTAAAGCAGTGGATTTAAAAGAGAAAAAATCCCGTCGTTTTTCTTGCATGAAATATTACATTTTTGGACGTAATGATTGAGGGGGAAAGTATATTTGGTTGAGGATTTGGAAGGTGTTGTAAAGCTGGTGGAACAGTCTGATGTTTGCAGATGCCTGTATAAGTGCTCGACGTACGGGACAGGTTACTTCAGATTTTGGGGGAGGCGTCCAATAATCCCAGAGGGTTTTTCTGCCTCTTTTCAAATCGGTTTTATTTGAGTATTTTTAAAATGTGCAAAACAATGAACCCGATAACCTGTGACAGTCAGCTGCTTCCTGGATAATAAAAGTCTCTACCTGCCGTCTGCGGACCCCCCCCTTTGCCCTTCTTCTTCTTCTTGTCCTTCTCCTTGCCCTCCCTGCTCTTGTTCTTGGCCAGCTGCAGCAGGCTCTTGGAGATCTGCCGGTTGGCCTCGTTCCCCTTCAGGCTGCCGGAGGACGAGCTGAACGGGTTCAGGCCTTTCCCTTTGGGTTTGGAGCGGGGGGGCTGCAGCGGCTCCTGAGGGTCCGGCTCCAGAGGCTGGGAGCCGCCGGGGAACTGGGAATCATCCAACGCTGTGGAGGGAGTCCTCTGGAGGAGAGGGGGGGCTGTTAGAAACATCTGGAGGAGGACATGCAGGAAATGTGTGGATTTAAATGTTTATAGTATTGGATTAATTTGAGTTATTTCAGATGTTTTATTCGCATCTGTTGCTGGGCCGTTATACAGTTTGTGCATTTAATTGATTTATTAATTGATTTATTAATTGATTTATTAATTGATTTATTAATTGATTTATTAATTGATTTATTTTAGTATTAAATTAGTATTAGTATTTGATTTTATTACTGGACTATTTTTATTTAATCACAGCTCTTTTTTTTTGCCAAAACTGCTGGTGAATAATTACAGAATCTGTGTATTGTTTTTTAATAATCATTATCAAATTTTATTATTTGATTAGTTTAAGTATATTTGCATTTTATTTTATTGTCATTATTTTTTATTTAATTACAAATATGTATGAGATCTGTATCTTTTAAGTTATTATTTTATGAATACTTATTTAGTGTTAGTATATTTGATTTATATTATGGGATATTTTATTATCATTTTTCAAGTTTTAAGCAATTATTTGGTTACAGGACAAACTATAGTATAGAGAACAATCAATAAAAGCAGTAAAATAAATAAAAATACTGAACCTCCAAACTGTAAATAGGATCTAGTGAACAAATAACATCATTCCTTTCTTATACATATATTAAGTGTCAATAAATGGAAGCCAGTTAGTGAGTTTTCCCATGTTTTCTGAAATATATTAAATCATTTCCAGTGTTTTTTTTATTTAAAATCCCTCTCAAGAGGCTCCAGGTGCTGAGGTGTCACTGAGCAAGGCACTGAGCCTCTCCTCCTGCAGGGTGCAGCAGATGACGTCAGGATCTGTAAAGACCCCCCCCCCCTCACCTCCGACAGGCAGACCTCCTCCATCTTCTCGATCTGCCGCTGCACGGCCTCCCTGTCTCTCTCCAGTTTCCTCTGGGCGTCCCTCAGCCTCTCCAGGTCCCTCTGGTACTCCTCCTTCCTGCTCTGCAGACCCTGCCTCTCCTCCTGTAGATCCTTCTCCTGCTGCAGCACCTCCTCCTCCTGCAGTGGGGGGGAGCAGCGATCATGGATTTATTGCAACGGTACAGAACTTCTCTCGCTTGATCATACTTAGCAACAGTGTGTTATCATCCTCTGAAATGTCCAAATTGACCAATCAGAATCGAGCATTCATCTCTAAAGTCACCTGTCCGTGCAGCAGCCCCTCCCTCTCCACCAGCTGCTCCTCCCTCGTCTCCCACTCCCTCTCCCTCTTCCTCCTCTCCTCGTTGTGGGCGGCCTGCTGCCTCTGCAGGGAGGCCAGCTCCTGCCGCTGCTTCTCCAGGCTGCGCGTCTTCTCCTGCTCGATCAGGGAGCTGGGGCGGGAGGACGGCCGCGACAGCGAGGTGCAGGAGGAGGAGCGCTCGCTCAGGGCCGCCCGCTGGTCCTCGATGAAGCTGTCCTGCTGCACCACCACCGCCTGCAGACACAGACACATCAGGCACATCATCTTTTGACTGTCTCTCATGGTGTGATGCACCTGGAAGTCTCTCGGGTTACATATCTCATCTATCCTGTGGATGCTAGAGGCATGTCCCCACCACTTTTGGAACTGTGTTGTCCCGACCACTTTGCATTTGGATCATTTGTTAAAGACTTTCTGAAAATCGCGTACATGTACAATCTGGAGGACTCAACAGAGGTGTTGCAAGTCTGCTGTGTATGTTGATATGTAATGTTTGCAGAGGGTGCAGACGTCTTTTATTCAGATTGTGACTAAGTGAAAGAACAGTAACTTAAGTACATATCTGAGGCACTTTCTGTGGCACTTTATACCCTACTTTAATATAATTCAAGGAAAATATAGAACTTTCTACTTTCGCTAGATTTATTTTACACGTTTAGTAACTATAGATTTAAATGTGTGTGCACAAAGATAAAGATGACGTAGAAATGCAGTTTTGATGTTAATGAACTATCCAATATCATACGGAGGTACGCCTATCGTGAACAGAAATGTCTAAGTATTTGAGTTTCGTTCTGTGAGCGTCTCCTTTGAATATTTGAGGAACATTTTGGGAATCTGACCCAAAAAGTATCTCGGATTTCCAGGGGTTTAATTTTGCGTTTTAAAATCCAACTCACATTTAAAAAAATAAATGTGGACGTGTGATGTGAGCAGAATGCGTCCTCTTTACCTGCAGAGTGCTGAGCAGCAGGTGCAGGTTGGAGACGCTGTGCAGGACCTGCTGTGGGAAGAGAATCACATCAGGAGAGGAAGTGAAAACATGCATCTGTCTGTCTGTCTGTCGCTGTCTGTCTCTCTCTGTCCCTGTCTGTCTCTCTCTGTCCCTGTCTGTTTCTCTCTGTCGCTGTCTGTCTCTCTCTGTCCCTGTCTGTCTGTTTATGTCTGTCTGTCTGTTTATGTCTGTCTGTCTCTCTCCGTCTCTCTTTGTCCCTGTCTGTCTCTCTGTCTGTCTGTCTGTCTGTCTGTCTGTCGGTCGGTCTCTGTCTCTCTCTGTCTGTCTGTCTCTGTCTGTTTCACTCTGTCTGTCTGTCTGTCTCTGTCTCACTCTGTCTGTCTCTGTCTCACTCTGTCTGTCTGTCTCTGTCTGTCTGTCTTTCTCTCGCTTACCCTGTCAGTCTCTCTCTCTGTCCCTGTCTGTCTCTGTCTGTCCCTGTCTGTCTCTGTCTGTTTCTCTCTGTCTCTGTCTGTTTCTCTCTGTCCCTGTCTGTCTCTCTCTGTCGCTGTCTGTCTCTCTCTGTCTGTCTCTCTCTGTCCCTGTCTGTCTCTCTCTGTCCCTGTCTGTTTCTCTCTGTCCCTGTCTGTCTCTCTCTCTGTCGCTGTCTGTCTCTCTCTGTCGCTGTCTGTCTCTCTCTGTCCCTGTCTGTCTCTCTCTGTCGCTGTCTGTCCCTGTCTGTTTCTCTCTGTCGCTGTCTGTCTCTCTTTGTCCCTGTCTGTCTCTCTCTGTCTCTCTCTGTCCTGTCTGTCTCTCTCTGTCCCTGTCTGTCTGTCCCTGCTTGTTTGAATGCAGCACGGCCGGCCGCAGAGCTTCTTCCTTAACGAGCCGCCGCTCTGGTTTGTGTTAATATGAATTTATTCCAGTGGACTCTTTCAGACGGAGCCGGCGTTAAAGCCCGATGTGTTAAAGTGATGTGACCTTTTCTGCATTCAGACTCTGACAAAGAGACGAGGCCGGCGAGCGTCCAGCTGCCAGCAGTGTTTACTCTCACTAAAGGCTCCAATTAATGTTCACCAGGAGCTGCAGTAACAGGGTTTGAACCCAGGAAACGAGCAGAAAGTGTTGCTGCATCAAACATAAAGACAGCAGGGTGTCCTCCAAAGAGGGGAGGATGTATCATTAACATGCACAGAACCAGCATGTTGCATGCTTATCTTCAATACTTGGCAATCGGAATCTGAAACTGGGTTTTGGGAGAGTTGCTTTATTTTTTAATTCATTAAATAAAAGATAAATAATAATAAAAATGTGTCTTAAGATTTAAATAGAATATAAATTAAATATATATTTATACACAAATATATTAAAGCAAAAGGTATAAAATGTAATAAAGTATGTAAAGCAACATAAGCATTATTTAAAAGTAAGACTGAACAAATAAAAGATCAAATAAAATAACATCTTTATACAAACATTAGGAGTTAAAGGATAATGTCCAATATAAAATATTTAAATAATACATATTTATTTGAATAAACATACATTATCCTTATCCATTCAAGAGAGTGTGATAAAAAAATTGCAATAAAAAAAAAAAAAATCTTTCTAAAAATATTTAGTAAAAAAAATGCAATTAAAAAATATAATAAGAATAATAAGAAATAAGAGGAAAATATCCACTAAAAAATATATCCTTTACGAAAGTTAAGGTAAAATGTCAAACAGAGGATAAAATAAAATGAAATCTGACTTTGAACTTAAATATTTCATTGCTATGGTTCTATATTTGTCTGCCAGGCAGTTCTTTACTCCAGACTCCGTTGCACATCTTTATATTTGTTATACTAGTATAATTAAAATAGAATTAAAGTACCTGTTTATTTGAATCTTGGGCTCGATTTAAATCATATCTTTTTCTGTTGGATGAATATCAGTAATGAGATCGTTTTGTATTATTTCCTGTTATAAGTTTGTTGCGCTTGTTTTTTGACGTCCCGTTCAATCTCTATTCATCAATCAAGACCTTATTTGTATGATTACATTTTTAGAATAATGCTAATTACTGTATATCTAATACCAACAACTATAACGAGTGCTTCAGCGCTGCTGCACCGACTCAGCGGAAACACAAATGCAGATGAATGTGATGATCACAGTCTCCATGTGAACAGCTGTTATCGAGTTAGAGACAGGAAGTGTGTGTTACCTCACTGTTCTTCTTCAGCAGCAGCA
Source organism: Eleginops maclovinus (assembly GCF_036324505.1). Classification (NCBI taxonomy): domain Eukaryota; kingdom Metazoa; phylum Chordata; class Actinopteri; order Perciformes; family Eleginopidae; genus Eleginops; species Eleginops maclovinus. Next base: position 6,349,289 of record NC_086352.1, on the reverse strand, counting down.
GCAGGTTGGCGTTTCCTCCCTGCACACACACACACACACACACACAAAAAAACACACAATTAGGTCTGTACAGCAAGACACAGTAATGCACACACACAACTGTCAGTGCGTCTCATTATGTGTGTGTGTGTGTGTGTGTACAGAATGCATACGGCTGAATGTGATTATAGATGTGGGGGGGCTGTAATAGCATCTGGGTCTCATTAAGTATCACTCATATAATAATACAGCCGTCTTATAGTTCATTTATATTAGGAAGAGACACTACAGGGAGAAATGAGTGGTCCGTGCACGGGTCAGAGGGGTTAGCATGACGCGCTAACGTCACTTCCTGTCTAAATTAAGCCCCGCCCACTTTCAGGTGAAAATCCTGCATTAGATCAAAGCTGAAAATAAAAGTGTCTTCAGGTCTTTAAGCTGCCGAGTCATATATTGCACCTCCAACAACAAATAGATCCGGAGTTTCTTTACTTCCTCTCCAGAAAAAGGAGAGTTAAGGAAAGGATCAGAAATCTCAGTGTCAGCCTGCTGCCTGCCACTCGTCCCCCGCAGACCCACCGGACATCCATCCCCTATTTATTCTCTGTAAGCTGTCTCTGCCGTCTGACCAGACACCTGACCCCATCTTCATATTTCTGGACTCGTTAAACCCTTTCTGACCAACAGAGGTATTGTTTTCTGGCATCACTTTTATATTTTACGGGGAAAATCTGCCGGTTTAGACAAAACCCTGATGTAATTTTGTGTTTTGTGTCTATTTTGCTTTTAAATCATGTCTTTTTTTTCACACTAAAGCCTCCAAAATATACATTTAGGTGTGACTTTCTCTAGTGAGTCAATTTCTCTCAATTCACATTGCTTTACATTGTACTGCTGTGTATTCTGCCGTATAATTCACCAAATGGTTTTGATCCAGTGCAGAGCTACACCTAAACACCTCCCATTCACTTCCATCCACCTCTGCCTCCTCATAGAGCCGGTGGCGGCCGTTAGCAGCGAGCAGGAAGAGCCAGGAGGCTAATCCAGAGCAGAGAGAGAGAGAGGAGTGGCTCAACTCATCTGAATGGTGTAGTTAATTTAGGAGGACAGTGCACCCCCACACTGGGCCTGAGGTTGTGGGGGAGGAGCATCATGTGGGGGTGTAGGTGCTTCAGAGTGGAGAGTAATCAGCTGCAGAGAAACAGACCTTCTTTAAAACGCTGTCAGACTCCGTCCGGCGTAAATCCCCCGCCGAGTCCTCGCTGTCGTCCCCGTCTGCACCTGATGGAGGAGGAGCAAGAGGAGGAAGGGTGTCAAGAGGATATTTTGTTTTGCTCTTAATTGGTACAGTCCATTTCTCTGCACCAACAGGTGGAGGTGTGTTTGACTCCTACAGGCTGCAGGATTTCACTCAACGTTCGTTTTGGCAGCTAATTTGCATTTAGGCTTATTTGAGCCTTCAGTTCTCATTGGTTTGGGTCACATTTTGTTGTGAATTATTATTTGAATCCAATAGTAAAATTGGCATGATTATATTGTTTAGTTTAAAAACAGTTAGGAGAAAAGTATTTACATTATTTACAGTAGATATTTGGAGAATGTTACTTCCTGATGGTAAAATTATTAGTTTGAATGTGATAATGTGAGACCTTTATTTTGATGAACAGGAAGTAATGTGTAATGCGTATTCATTGTATGAAGGATTCCAGAGATGAAGTCGCAAGTCGCAACCTGCCTTAGTTTAAATAAATACTACTTCTTTGTAATACTGTAATAGTGCATTTGGAAGTAAAGTTCCGTTCAAAGAAAACGTTTGATCATCATTAGAAGCTTAAAACTACACAACATTTTGGTGCCGAAACCCGGGAATTGAAGATTGAATTGACTGTGTCGAAGTTGGAAGCTAACGCTAGCTACATTGGCAGCAGAGATGGCCGAGCGTTTTGAACGGATGAAGAAGAAGAGAAAGACGGTACGCACATCTACAACGAAGTTGTTGAATCGCTTAGATGAGGAGGTGATCAATGAGGTGCCCGACTGTGATAAACTTCGTGAAATGCTGTCAGTATTGTCGACCAAGGAAGATATTTTAATGGACTTAAACAAAGGCATTGAAGATGAAACGTCGACAGACGACCTTGAGACGGAGATTGCTAGTACTCAGGAATACCAGGACCGCATTACCACGCTGAAGGCTCGTGCCACGAGGCTCATTCAGCCTGCACGTGATAACGTGAGTGTGCGGGTGAGCAATGCAAGTTCGAACTCCGTGAGACCAGTGAGTAGACAGACTGTTAAACTACCGAAGCTGGTGATAGAGAAATACAGTGGAGAAATTAGCCAGTGGCAAGAATTCTGGTCTCAGTATGAAACGGCTATTCATGAGAATGATGCACTGTGTAAGAGGGAGAAATTTACCTATCTGAGATCCTATTTGACTGGAGCAGCAGCAAGAGCTGTTGCAGGGCTTACTTTGAATGATAGCAATTATGACGCTGCAGTTGAATTGCTCCGCAATCGTTTTGGAAGGAAAGACATTGTAATTAGTGCACACATGTCCAAACTACTGAGCTTAACCCCTGTGAAAAGGTCATCAGATGTTGCAGCACTCAGGCACCTGTACGACGAATGTGAAATACAGATTCGCAGTCTAGAGTCCATGGGAGTTCACAGTGACACATATGGCTGCCTGCTATGTCCAGTACTGCTCCAGCTTCTGCCGGAAGACATAGCACTAGTCTACACGCGCAAGTCAGACCCCAATGACGAATGGAAGGTGCCAGAGCTCATCCAGTTCCTGCAAAAAGAGGTCCAAAGCAGAGAGAGAGCACTTCAGCTTACCAGACCAGGTAACACTCAAAGAGACATTCCACCAAGTAATAAACCATTCAGTAGGCCAGCACCCCCTTATGAAAACAAACCTAAAAAATGGAACGTGCCCTCAGCTACTGCGTTGCACACAGCAAGTAATGCACCACAGATCTGCATATATTGTGACAGTGCTAACCATAAACCAGAACATTGTACTGAGAATTCTGTGTCTACTCGCAAAGAAAAATTAAGAAAGCTTGGAAGATGCTACGTGTGCCTTGGCCCAAAACACATAGCAAAATTCTGCAAAGTTAAAGGTGTTTCATGCCCTCTGTGTGGTCGCAGACATCACCAGTCAGTTTGTGAGCAATGTGAAGCAAAGGCAGATGTGGACAGTGGCAGCACAGAGGCTGTTGTGTCCTCTGTGTCCAGCACAGCGAAACAGAAAGCTAATTCACAGAACACAGTGTTGCTCCAGACAGTGAAAGCATGGACAGAGGGCCCAGCAGGGAGAAAAATCGTACGCTGTCTGTTAGATGGAGGCAGCCAGAGAAGCTTCATTCATGAGGGTGTGGTGAAAGCCTTAAGATTACCAGTGGTAAGACAAGAAACGCTGCATCTACACACCTTTGGATCTACAGCTCATGTGAAGGCACAGCGTAACATTGTGAAGGTCTCTCTGGAAAATGTGTGGAACACACAGCAAAGGATTGAGATTGAAGCTGTGGAAACCCCTCAAGTGTGCTCGGCAGTGATAAAGGTCCCCAGTGAACCCATCCAAGAGGAGCTCAGGAGAAAAGGTCTGCAGCTTGCTGATTTTCCACTGGACGGCCCTGATGACCCAGAACTGTCGATGCTCATAGGGGCAGACTATTACTGGAAAGTGGTGTCAGGCAAAGTCCAGAGAATAACAGAATCACTAGTGGCCGTAGAAAGCAGCTTCGGGTGGGCTTTGCAGGGGCCAGTTTCAACATCCAGTGTAACTGATGCCACTTGTATGCACATCAGCCTAGAAGAGGACACACAGATCTCAAAACAGCTACATGCCTTTTGGGAGGTGGATTCACTGGGCATTGTTAATGAGAAGGCCCAGAGTGCAGTGGAAACTGACGCTCTACAGAACTTTGAACAGACTGTGACACACAAAGATGACCGCTACCAAGTTGAGTTACCATGGCGACCTGACAAACCGACACTCCCAGACAACTTCCGAGTGGCTAAAGGACGGTTCGAAGGCCTCAAGAGGAGACTCAAAATGGATGCAACCCTGTACTCAAGGTACAATGATGTCATACAGGATTATCTGCAGCAAGGCATCTGTGAGGATGTACCTGAGGATGTGTCAGCGGCAGAGCAGCCAGAGGCTGTGAGATACTACATGCCACATCATGCTGTTCTTCGAGAAGATAAGGTAACAACTAAACTGAGAATTGTATTTGATGCATCATCACATGAGGAAGGTTGCCCCTCCCTAAATGACTGTTTACTGACCGGGCCAAACCTTAATCCAAACCTGTTAGATGTGCTAATCAAATTCAGATTACATGAGATAGCCTTTACTGCAGACATTACCAAGGCTTTCCTGCAGATAGCTCTAGCAGAGAAGGACAAAGATGCTGTTAGGTTCCTGTGGCTACATGGACCTCTGACCAAAGATGCTGAAGGTGAGCTGCGGATTATGAGGATGAGTAGAGTAGTTTTCGGAGTGTCGCCCAGCCCATTCCTGTTAGCTGCCACCATAAGAAACCACATCAAGCAGTATGACAGTGAGCAGCCCAGGGCAGTGGAGGCACTGAGAGAGTCTCTCTACGTGGATGATCTGATCTACAGCTCAAGTAATGTGAATGAAGCCCTTTCAGTTTCCTCAACAGCAAAGGAGATCCTGTCCCATGCCGGCATGAACCTGTGCAAATGGGTAACCAACTCACCACATCTGAGAGCCAAGTGGGCAGAGAGTGGAGTGGAGCACGCGACAGAAACACACCTGTGGAAATGTGCTGAAAGTGTTGGGGTTAGTATGGAGATCAGAGAAAGATGAGTTTGTGTTTGATTTAAAGGGACTGTTGAACATTTTAAAGGGCAAAGAGAACACAAAGAGAAGTGTGCTACAGACATCAGCTCGTATCTTTGACCCTATTGGTTTCCTTACTCCATTCACCATACGGGTAAAGTGCCTGTTTCAAGAGCTGTCGGAGAGGGGAATCAGTTGGGATGAACAGTTGCCCACAGATTTGGCTGAAAAATGGAATCAGTGGTGTGCGGAGCTGCCGAAGCTACACCTTCTAGCCATTCCGAGATGGTACCACATTGACATTCAGCCAAACTCACAGACACTGAAACTGCACGTCTTCTGCGACGCCAGTGAGAAGGCATACGGTGCTGTTGCCTATCTACAAGGACCGAACAAGGAAGGGGAGATTGTGACAAGTTTTGTGGCATCCAAGGCAAAGGTAGCCCCATTAAAGAAATTGACTTTACCACGCTTAGAGCTTATGGGTGCACTGATTGGAGCAAGGTTAGGAAATAATCTTCTCAAGCCTCTGAACATGGAGAAAAATCAGCTGAGTATGAGAACAGATTCGATGATTGTTTTCCATTGGATACGCAGTGCAGCACAAAAATGGAAGCCGTTTGTGTCAAACCGAGTGACTGAGATACAAGGTCTCACCAATCCAGAACAGTGGTCTCACTGCCAGGGTAAAACCAATCCAGCTGATTTACCCACCAGAGGCCAGAGCGTCGAGAACCTCATCCAAAGCCGGCTGTGGTGGAGCGGCCCTCCGTCACTATCACCAACTGATGAGGCAGAGAACATTGATGAGGACCGTGTTGCGGATGAGGTGAGCACTGAGCTCAGATCCAAGTTCCAGACAGCAGTACAGCTCGCTAGCACTGAACAAGTTGAACCACTGTTAGACTTACACAAGTACAGCAGGTTAAAGACAGTGTTAAGAATAACTGCATGGGTGAAAAGGTTCATAGCTAATGCCCGCTCCAGTCTGAAAACGCAGGGAGAGCTAACTTCTGAGGAGCTCACTGCAGCAGAAGTCTACTGGGTGAAGATGACACAAGAGCAGAGCTTCAGCCAAGAAATTTGTCAGCTGACATCAGGTCAAGACATCAAGAGAGATTCGAAAATCAGAGACTTGAAATCAGCTCACAAGTGTGAGACACCTACACCCACTGTGCTGAAGGTGGGAGATGTCATCCTGATCGGAGAAGACAATGCACCCCGGCAGACCTGGAAAATAGGCAGAATAACAGAACTGTTTCCAGGAAGAGATGGACTCATTCGTTCCTGTACTGTTCGTACTTCTACGGGCAGTGTGTTAAGAAGACCTGTTCAGCTGATATATCCTTTGGAGATTAATTAAGTGGACTGAATAGTAATGAACAATTGTTCATTGGGCGGGAATGTTGTGAATTATTATTTGAATCCAATAGTAAAATTGGCATGATTATATTGTTTAGTTTAAAAACAGTTAGGAGAAAAGTATTTACATTATTTACAGTAGATATTTGGAGAATGTTACTTCCTGATGGTAAAATTATTAGTTTGAATGTGATAATGTGAGACCTTTATTTTGATGAACAGGAAGTAATGTGTAATGCGTATTCATTGTATGAAGGATTCCAGAGATGAAGTCGCAAGTCGCAACCTGCCTTAGTTTAAATAAATACTACTTCTTTGTAATACTGTAATAGTGCATTTGGAAGTAAAGTTCCGTTCAAAGAAAACGTTTGATCATCATTAGAAGCTTAAAACTACACAACATTTGAAGTGTTTTCATCCAACAGAAGTACACATTAAAGGTGACTTTCAGACATTAGTAGTCTTAATTTTTCACCCATCAACTTTGTCAGATATATCTTAATTAGTTTGAGTCAAACGTCTGATTATATTTAACATTTCAGCAACAAACATCATAGTTTTCTTTAAAAAACTGGGTTTCTTCCGTCTAAATTGGTTTTTTTCAAGCTCTTTTTTAATGCTGAATGACTCATTCCCAATAGTAAACACATTGTGTACATCCTGGAAGTCAATTAACCAATTAGCTAGTAAACCAAATCAAATGAGTTGTAGTCGACTCTTAAAATCTTTAGTAGCTCGTGTCCCTGCTGATGTTTCTCTGCAGCAACAGGTGGGGGGTCAGTGTGTGTGATCTGAATAATCTCTCCCTGCAGGATCACAGTCAGCGTTCAGCCGCAGACTCACTCTTGCTGCTGTGCATCTGGTGGCTGTCGAAGCCTCCGAACGTCTCGGCCCGGCGAGGCAAACACACGGCGCCTCCGCCCTCCTGCACGCTGGCCATCGCCCCCCCCAGGCTGCCGTTCACCAGCCCCTGTAACGTCTCCACTGCACACACACACACACACACACACACACACACACACGTACATCAGTAAGTGAATTACCCGGCTAACTGTGTTAGCGCTCCGCTCTGCACTCTGCGGTTGGCTCCTGTTGCTTAGCGACCATTGACAACCTGTCTGAAGCGCAGAGCTCTTTTTACTTTAGAGTTTAAACATCTTAAGCTTCTGAAATGATTTAAACTCGGGCTGCAGAGACGTAAACAGTATCAGTATCTACATCAATGTTCCCGTTCAGACCCGCAGCACTGTGACCTTTCAGGGAAACGAGACGAGGAGCAAACGCTGCTGACAGTCCGACATGACGACTCTCTGCAGGGGGAAGGACATTACCGCTGCCAATTCACATTTTAAATAAAGGAGATTATTGCCCCGGGCTTCAGGAGGAGGTGGAGAACACACGCTGTAATAGCTAAACCTTTCATGAGACTTTCAGAAGTGGAAACTCTTTCAGTCTTCCCTGCAGTAGAGCTGCACACATTTCTAGTCTCAGGTCAGAAACCAGTCTCTGCCTCATATAGAATCAGTCTGCTTCACGTGAAGATGTCCCATGCATTACATCACTCTCTGTCTCTCTTACCCTCCTGCAGGGCGTCCTTCATTATGGCGGCCCCTCTGGGGGTCTCCAGGCTGCAGGCCGACCTGAACAAGGGCTGCTCCGGCCGGCCGGCCTCCTCTCCGGGGCCCGGGCCCTCCCACATGCCCCTGAAGAGCTGCACCTTCTCCTCCAGCAGAGACAGGATCTCCGTGTCCTTCTGCCTCAGCAGCGCTGAGAGGAAGAGAAAACATTTTAGATTCCTTGGAGCAAAAATAATCCCTTCCACACAAACACTCAGACCCGTCTCACCTCTCATCTCCTTGGCTTTTGTCTCCTGCTGTCTCTTGTCGTCCTCCGTCTCGCTGGGAATCCCTTCATCCTCGTCCTTCTCCCTGAGCGAGCAAGGGAAGGAGAAACCATGCATTACAAAACACCGTCAAGGTACTCAAACAGGCTCTCCAGCACCTCAAAATATACATGTGCTCATTGATAATGCACAATTTCAAAACAAATAAACAGTGCAGGAAGAGGCAGGAAACCCCCTGGGTGTGTTAGCCTCCTTCTGAATCATGTTGAGATTCACAATTCTGTATAGATATATACACAGAGGTGCAGAGCTGGCAAAAAATATATATATATATAAGTTAAAAATGATAAATAAATTACAATTAAATTGCAACATCTATAAATAATTCTACAAGTAACGATAAAAACTAAAAGCCTTAAATTATTTACATATACTTTATTATTTTATTGGAATAATCTCAATATTTTAGCTAAAATATGGAATAAAAGTCTTTTTTTAATAGCTTCTGTTTTTATATATAAATCATTTTTGCTAAATTAATTAAAAATGTTTCTTATTTAAATAATAAGAGAAAAAAAGAGTTTTATTTTCTTATATATATTTGTTGGTTCATTTCATTGTGTAGTAACGATGAAAAATTATAAGTCTGAAATGATTCAAATAAATGTTCATGTTTTATTAGGTCCATTTAAATATTTATAACTAAATGAAACATTTTTATTTGATTTTATTTATAATTAATTGTAAATGTTTTTATTTTTTATTTTCTTTGCAAAGTCAACATTTTAATAGTTTTGATATTTATTTTATTATTAAACGTTTGTATTATTATTTTTATTCACTTAAAATTAAACCTTTTTATTTGATGTTAAATATATTTAATTGTAATTATTTTATTTTATTTTATATTTAAAAAGTAACAATGAAAAATTTAAAGTCAATCAAATACATTTTATATTTAATGACATTGATTTAAATATTTTTACTAAGCAAAAAGTCAATATCTTACTAGTTCAATTATTATATAATATATAAAATATACAGATATATATAAAAGTAGTAAAGTACTCACAACAAGCACAAGTTATACTTACACATAATGAAGAAATGAATGAAATATAGGGAGGGAAGAGATAATAAGAAGAGAGAAGAAGGGATTTGGTGCAATAAAATATTGTAGAAATTATGAATAAAATGAATCGACAACGAGTGAGTTTGTAAAACAACACAGGGATTAGTAAACCCTGAGAGAAATGCCTGATGAGAAATGTGTTCTTTGTTTTATCTCCTGAGAGTAGCCGGTCTCACTGTTGACAGAGCTAAACCCCCCCCCCCCCCATTGCGGGCTGCAGTGGTATAATCCTCTGCTTAAAGTGAGCTGCCCTTGAAGCGGCTCCAGCGTCCCTGAAAACATCCCATCATCCTCAGGTAGCTAATTCTCCCGACAGCGGATTACCTCCATCACGGCCACGGGCTCGGTCTAACTCCTGGGTTACAACACTCATATGTGAACCAATACTGAAGGCGCAGTGCCCCCTTTACAGCGGACGTTAAAGGTAGAAGTCAAGGGGCTACAGTTCAAACGTACATTTATATAAGACTGAGAGGAAACGTGTATTTTGTAGATTGATTAATCTTAGAAAAGTGTAAACATTTTAAAAGATAATAAAACATTTCCAATTCCAACATGGCGTCTTTAGATATCTTGATTTTTAAACTTCATTCACTTTAACGTCACAAAAGCGGGAAAATATTGAGGCTAAAAACAGGATTTTCTGCTATTTTTAGAAACTATTCTAATTATGTATTGATTATTGAAATGCATGGTGAATATTTTTGTGCAGCTCAGTAATTCAATTAAAGTATAACGATGTCGCCCCAAAACCTTAATTGATCCAAAAGGTTGAGTAAAAAAATGTCGAATTGATGCTTCTGGGTATTTACTCTATCAATAACTCTGGATATTATTTCTAAGTGGTTTTAATTGGTGGAAAAACGGTCAGAAAACTGTGGGAAAATGTCCAACGTGTTGTCTTGAGAAAACCCAAATATACTTTCCGTTTGAGATGCTGAAAACAGCAATCGTATTATATTCAGTACAAACAAATATTCCATATTAAAAACACGGCAGATTATTTTTCTGCAGCCCAAACAAATTATTCAAGTATTGCTCATAAAGTTAGAACACCTGAATAAATTACAGTAAATAAAGATTGTAATCATGCTTCTGGGGTCAAAAAGACCCTGATAATTATTTTCCATATCACAGAATATGCAGATTATTTCTTACATAAATTCATTTTCTATAAAACATTGAACAAAGTGTCTTTAAAAGTCTGGATTTGTATAAAAACTGAGGAAAAAGCTTTAAAGATAGCATATAATAGCGATTAAAACCTGCATTTCCTGACATTTGTCCATGAAAAAAGACGACCCAAAGAGTTTTTCTGCAGCTGTGACCTCATCCCTGAAGCAAAAGCAGAAGACCTCGAACGTGGTTTATAAGTCGATAGATCCCACTCACATGGACTGCATGGCCTCCTGGATCAGCTGCATCCAGGTGTTGCGCTCCTCCTTGGAGCTGGCCAGCACCTCCATCATCTCCGGCTTCTCGATGCCCGCTGTGATGAGGAAGAGGCCGCGCTCCTCGTTGGCCACCTCCCTCACGATCAGATTCTGCAGGGAGATCACCGTGGAGCGCTGGTCCTGCAGCCGGAGGAGGGAGGGGGTTATTGAGGAAACAACAACAACAACAACGACATCAGAGGAGGGGAAGGAAGAAGTGGGAGGGGGTCGAAGGGGACGGACGGATGTTGAGGATGGACAGGGAAGGCCGGAAGGAGGGGGGAGAGGAGGGGTGATTGTGGGAGGAGAGAAGAGGAAATGAAGGGGATGAAAGTGACGAGTAGAAAGAAGATCAGAAAACGTGTCATTATTGCATTACAGCTTCAAATTACCTTAAAATGTCTGAACATTTACACATTTTATTTGTACTATTACTGTTATTAACAATTCACCTTTCATTCTGAGTTAAGTGCATCAAAAAAAAGAACTAAAAATGATTAAAGAAACACCTTTTAGTAACAATATCAATAATAATATAAATAATAATATATTTATAATACACATCAGAAATAAATATAATAATTGATTCAATAAAAAGAAATAGGAGGACTGGGGGGTAGAAGAGGAAACACTGGGTTATATGGGAGTCAACTGTCCTTGCCTCCTTAAAGCTGCACAAACCTTATAAAGCACAGTTTAGTAAGACCACAAACCACTGCTCCTTTACTGCTCCATCCAATAAAACTGAGAAACGGTGACCTCATCCCATAAGGCTTTTTAAGCATGCCTCTCTGTTGGGAACCAATCCAGAGCTTTGTGCAGAAATGCATTTTCACTTCTAATCTTTCGCCTGTTTTCATGCATTATCCAACCACTCAAAAGATGCATGCCTTTAGTCCAGTGTGTGTGTGTGTGTGTGTGTGTGTGTGTGTGTGTGTGTGTGTGTGTGTGTGTGTGTGTGTGTGTGTGTGTGTGTGTGTGTGTGTGTGTGTGTGTGTGTGTGTGTGTCGGACTCACACACACTCATCTACGGTGGCCCACAGGTGCAGATGCTCTTCAAAACCACGAGGAAAACACTTCCTTTAAGAGAAACTTGTCGGGCCGCTGTAGCGCCTCTGCGTGTATGTATATATGCACAAAGATTTGCTTGCTGTTTCAGGGATTCACAACAACAACAACAACAACAACAACAACAAAAGAGTCATAGTTTGCAAACCTCTCCCTCCTCTTAACCAGCCAGGATGTTCTGCAAGTTGTAAAAATACTATTCCACCAGCTTTTGGTTGGATAAGGCCTTATGTGGTATCTTTTTAGGCCACATATTTGCAGCCGTAGCGTCTGCAGATAAGTTACACACCTGTTGTGTTATGATCCACTTAAGTAAGGCATGGATAAAAGATAATACATCCCGGTATTTGTATCTCAAATTGTGTGTAAGGGATCCCAAAATCAGAGCTGAGCAAATGAAAAAACATGTGACTCCTACTGAAAAGACAAACTCTGGATGATACGCAGTTGATTCAGAGCCTCATTTAGCTCCTGATTTCTGTCCTGTTGACCCTTTGCCTAAAACCAAACCTGGTTCACATGGCTGTCCTCCCTCCCTTCAGACCTCCAGGTTATGTTCTACGTCAGCAGGCCCGACACAAACACAGCGAGACCTTTTTTAAAAGATGGATGTGATTATTACGCCACAGGCCTGCCTGTTTTTATTCCCCTACTGTGTGTGTGTGTGTGTGTGTGTATGTGTGTGTGAGATACAGTCCTGTAAACATGATGGTAAAAGAACCCTGTATGATTTATCACACTTTGGTTAGCAGCCGAGAGACGGAGCTGCTTTACGAGGTGCAGCTCTCCGGCAGCAGGCGGTGGCTACGCTAACCAAACAGCTAATGCTAACAGTAAAAACAGTGGGGTAGGAAAACATGACAACAGCCTCTCTGGAAACACTCATAGCATATCTATCACTGGAGGGGAGACAGGGGGTGACGGCAGAGGGGCGGGAGTAAAGATACTGAGGGAGAGGGAACATGTGAGGGTATATACCAGCATGGAGAAGACGTATTTCTGGTCCTTCTCCTGGAGGAAGACCAAGATGTCCGATAGCAGCAGAGCGTGGACATCTGGAGAAGAGCCGGAGAAACATTGAGAGTAAGAGTTCAAATACATGCGTACATAAAGACAGCTCCGTTCCCTGGAGGTCCCAATTGAAATGAAATCCCCTTTGAACATAATTCCACCTAAGCGTAATTTAAGGTGTGTTCAAAATAAGTTGAATGAATTTAATCTTTTTTTATTATCCATGTATTTAGTTATAATATAGAGACATATAAAGATATGTGCCTAATGCTGATTGAATATCATATGTATTTATTGTATATAAAGAATATACATTGCATAATTGAATTTCTTATTTGTAATTATATATCCATCATTTTGTATTTTTTTGTGGGACTTTTTGTATCTAATTTAAATACAAATATTCTACTTTTTAATATAAATAAATATACCTGAGATGAATATGCAGCGTGTCCCCATTACTTCTAAAGCATTATAATTAACACAGGTAATATTTTTTACAGATTATACAAACAGTAGTGCATCATTTTGACAATGAATATCTAAAGTCCCGGGCTCCTCCAGCAGTGCAACATGAATATAAACAACACATAGAACCATAAGTGTAGTGAAACTGAAACTGAAACAGAAGTAAGTAATATGTAAGTAGATCTCAAACATTTGTCTGGGGCATTGAAATGTTCCCGGACATGTGACGTCTACAGACAGTTTCATTGCTCAGTGAATGCGTCCCTTCAGCCTCCTCACCCTTCAGCCTCCCCTGGATGTTCTTGAGCTGCAGCCCCCCGTCGTGGATCAGCCTCCTCCTCAGCAGATCCTCTCTGGCAAACATCTGGCCGCTCTTCATCATCATGATGGACTTGCTGTCCATGCGGCCGTGGAAGTCCTTCAGCCGCCGGCGCTTCTCGTGCTCGTTCACCTTGCTGTCCACCGCCGCGATCACCTCCTTCACCAGCCGCACCGCCGCCGCCAGGTCCTTGTGGTCCTCCTCGCTCTCTGAGGTTCACACAAGGGTGGGGGGGGGGAGGTTCGTTAGAAAACAGAGAAGCAGGTTGATGATAACTAAGTAGTTAAAGCCAAATAAATGCAGGTAACTCATATGTCATTATTGCTCTGTAATCAGCTTTAATTTAATTTAACTACATGACTTTTTACACATTTTATTTGTACTTGACTGAAGTGCATCATAAAAAGTATAAAAACTACAAAAAAAGATCGTTTCATAAAAACAGTTCTAATTAAAGCAGAAAAATACTGAATAAAAACCTTTTTAAAAATAAATAAAATAATATTAATACATCTAATAACAAGAGTAACAATATGAATACTAATATGAATAATAATAGTAATAATAAAACATAAATAATACACATATTAAATACATATAATAATATATATCAATAAAAACAAACAGTGACTTAAAACGCGTAATAAAGGAAAAATAAATGAATAATAATTAAAGTTCAAATAATAATAATAATAATAATAATAATTAAAGTTCAAATAATAATAATAATAAGTAATAATATTAACACAAATACATTTAAAAATATATAATAATCTAAAGTCTTGTAAATTAATTTTTTAGGCATGTTTCTTGATGCTAATCTCAAAACGCTCTTAACACAGGGTTAGTCTAATTTAGTTTTAATTGATTGAAGTTAGACATGGAGGCCGGTTGTCAGCGTACCAGCAAAGGTAGGAACACTTTTTATATCACTACATTTAGAGGAGAAGGATTACAACACCCTGATAAAGTCCGTCTCTGATTTACACGTCTTCTATTTTTGTATTCTGGTTATTCAAAGTGGAATATGTTCCTCCTTTAGTTGTACGTCATCGCTCCGAGGCAGTGAAACACCGTCTCCCACTGAGCGTGTGTGTTGTGTATTACCAGAGTGTGTGTTGTGTTATTACCAGAGTGTGTGTTGTGTTATTTCCAGAGTGTGTGTTGTGTTATTTCCAGTGTGTGTGTTGTGTTAAGAGTCCTCTTAAAGCACCTGGGGGATTAAGACAGCGATGCACCATCCCACAGAGAACTATAAACAGGCTTTGGGGGAAGGATTAGAGCGTCGCACACAGTGGGAGGCCAGCGGACCAGATCTGCTTTAAATCACATTAAATCATGGAGTATTTTAAAGTCGGCTTTGAATATCGTGTTCAAATAAGCGTCCAACATGTGTCTCGTTCTTCGCTAAATATATAAAAGCATGTGAGAAATTCAGCTTTCTAGGAGCGTTCCTAAAACAAGAAACCAGGAGCCGTACGGGGTTTAAATTTAATCGTGCTGGGGGGAATTGATGAGCGTTTAGGGGAGATATTCTAGCTCAGCTCAGGTTGCAACATCATGTGATTTAAATGTGTTTTGACAACAGAAACTGCATTTGATTTTGTTTATATTATTACAACTCTCTCTATATTTTCTCAGATAATCACACATTTGAATATATATTAAAGTGGTGTCATTTTGTCTTGTGTTTTTCATTTCATCTCAACGAGCTGGGAGGAATGTGAGGAGTTTGTGGGGACTTTTGGAAACTATAGCAATAAGAAATAAAAGGTATTGTATGAATGCATAAAAACATACAGACATGTTTAATTTCTTTAATATAAAAAAAAATAAAAATGTAAAAAATAAAAGAAAATCTGAATTAAAAACTAAAAATGTAAACAATATAAACATTTAAAAAATATAAAAATATAAAAATATAATAATGTATAAAAATAAACTTACAATAAATAAAAAAAGTTAGCTAAATATCAAATGTAATAAAATAAGGATATTTATTTAAAAAGATTAATTTAAGAAGCACATTTTACTACAAATGTAAAAATATCATTATTTATATTTCCTTTTTCTTATTTGTGGATTTTTATGTAACTTTTTAATGTCTTGAAGTTCTGTGCATAGCAAACATCTGCATTTCAAAACGTTCCTACTAAGTGTTTAGATGTGGTTTGATCTGTAAATCAACTTAATGATCTATAAGCGAGTACACATGATCTTTAACACAGGAAATGGGCCTCATTCTGTCTTGTTTTGAGCAGCCCAGCAGCAGATACAGTTAAAGAAAACACTTCTGACTGAACATGAGTTCATCCTGTACTGCTTTAAGACTTTGAATGCTTATTTTCTCCGTTATTAATACTGCATACTAATGTTTTGTAGTGTCTATAAGACTGTTTACAGGAAGATAACAGTGTGAGAAGTACAGATTAGGATCAATTAAAGGCCCAAATGTCACCAGTAAACAGTGATAGTGAAGTGATATTCCTACTGAATATGAAACATAATATGGGATTGCATTTACTCAGCCACTCACCTAATTACAGGCTGCTTTGTTAGACTGGTTTAATATTCTGCAAACTTCCTCCTTGCACTTTGCATGATTCATCTCATCACGTAGACAGGAAGCTCACCTCTTGTGTGCTGCAGCATCCTCTGAATCAGCACCGGGTACTTCGTTATCCTCTGGGTCACCAGCAGGATGCATTCTGGGATACCAAGCCTCCGCACAATGCTGCTACTCATCTTTTTCTGTTAGAAAACAACACCGAACAACAAGTGCTTTAGTGAAACGAGCCCACACAGCAGGCTGTTTACAATCAGGAACTCAGTTAGAGGGGAACAATGCAGTTACAATGCATGGGGGTGTTTGTGGAGGTGAGAGCTCCATGAGGAGAGAAGTCTCAGAGGTAGCCTGGCGTTAATACGTGCAAAAGGCTAGAAAGGAAGGCAGAACGAGAAGCTCCATCACCAGAACATATCTGCAGAAACAGACTTTAGGAAAAAGTGTGGGGGGGGGGGGGGGAGTCTCACTTTGATGAAGGCTTTGAAGCGTTTGTCTTTGGTCAGCAGGTCTTTGTAAAGGTTCACAGCTTCGTTGTGGCGGCTGCAGAATCGACCGTAAATCCTCTTCATGTTCTCCCCGTTGCATCCTGAGAACTGGAGCAGGATATATATATATAGAGATATAACAGGCATGAATACACAAGACAGACAATGCTACAGAGGAGCAAAAATAATGGTAAACTTTGCTGAAAGCTATTTTTTGTCTTCTAATTTAAACCCGATGAGCTGGGAGGAATGTGGAATTTGTGGGGACTATTGGGCACTTCAACAGTATTAAATAAAAGGTAACCTTACATTTGAGGTGTAATGTATATTGAATTAAATCCTCAAAATGACAACGCTACATGTTGATGTTCAGCAGCTGTAATCATCAGAATCAGAATTTAAAAATGAAATAATAAAGAAAATTAAAATGAAAAAATACCTTAAAGAAAATGTTAAAAATAATGAAACAAAACTCAACACTTTGAAATGTTTAAAACTACTAAATCTTAACACAACAGTTGAAATAAAATAATGAACTCAGATAATAAAATCCTGACAGTCAGATTTATTTAGAGAAATAAGTTCTACATCTATAAAATGTATATATTATTCTTTCTTCTCTTTTTCTATTTGTGTGTTTTATATTTTAATATTTCATGCACTTAAGTGTTTACTTATGGATGCTAAGTAACCAAATCATTTCTTAAACTGCAAATCATTCGAGCCGTTATTTCTCTCTTTATTCTTTCTTTTCCATCTTCAAATAATATTCATTCAAAGACAAATATTAGATTCATCTTAAAATCAATGCTTCCAACTGACTGTGAAATGTGTTGAGATAATACACTGAATTTAAATCTGTTTATTAAGTGTTTATAACACACGGACTCTGGATGTGTTTCTAATATTTAAACACTTTCTGTTTCGTGTCTGAACCTCTACTCCCAAGTTCCAGATTTTTTTTGGGTTGTCAATTTCACACATCTCCATTTATCCTCTTCAGGACCTTCCTCCCACCCCCCTCACCTGTCCCAGCAGGATGTCTCCGATCCGTCTGATGATGAACCCCCCCTCGGAGCTGCCGGCCTGCAGCTGGCTCTCCCTCTTCCTCTCCAGGAGGCGCAGGAGGTGCTGGGTGTGGAGCTCCAGGAGTTCGTCCAGGACGGGGAACAGCTTCTCCACCGTCTGCAGCTCCAGCTGGAGCTCCTTCTGCAGGCCCTTGCTGTAGACCTCGGACAGGATGCGCAGCGTGCGGATGTGATGCAACTCCGTCTGCATCAGCTCTGAGACACAGGGAAGTGAAACTCAGTCAGAGAGACGGATGAGTTATTAAACACTTTCACTGATCACAGAGCAGCCTGTTGAAACAGGTCTGCAGAGCTGCATTATATTACAGCTGCTTTTGAGCGGCATTCAGACGGTGATTCTGGACGTACCGTAGATGACGTCCTGCTTCTTCACCAGCTCTTTGTCCAGCTGCTTCAGATACTGCTGCTCTGCAAACAGGCTCCAGGAGTCGGCCTCCATCTCTCTGGCCTCCGCCTCGAACTCCCCCATCAGCTGTCCGTCCATCATCTCCGTCCCTGCAGCAACAACACATGCACGCCTTAAAGCTCACGTTATATTCTCTGTAAAAGGTTTGTCTGAATAACACAGCTTTGCATTTGGGTTTCAACAGTTAGAGCTTTCAGGAAAAGGCTGAATCTTATTGTACAGTATTTGTTTATGTAGCTTTAGCTGCTGTATAACTTCATAAATGTACATTTAGTTCAAAGTCACAGATCCAATCTGATCAGCAGCAGTCTTTGGAAGTGTTTTGGTGTGTGTGTGTGTGTGTGTGTGTGTGTGTGTGTGTGTGTGTGTGTGTGTGTGTGTGTGTGTGTGTGTGTGTGTGTGTGTGTGTGTGTGTGTGTGTGTGTTAAATTGTTTTAAACATGGAGCTACACTACATTTGTTACCCTTCAAAATAATGGGAATCATACAAAGGAATACAAACATGTCGGCTATAACCAATTCAGTTTTTTGTGTGTGTGTGTGTGTGTGTGTGTGTGTGTGTGTGTGTGTGTGTGTGTGTGTGTGTGTGTACCTTCGTCAGTGAGTGACTCCATGGACTCGGTGACCTGGTTGGTTCTGTTCAGAGAGTCCGTGGACTGGGAGAGGTACCGCAGGCCTCTGATGGGGATGTCGTCAAACACCGGACTGAACAGAGAGACGGAATAGAACATGAGCGATGCCAGACGTTTCAAACACAAGCAGCCATTGGTGGTTCACTGAGTGTACTGAGTTATCCAGGCCTGTCACGTTTGTAGGCCCAGATACAAATATTAAATAACCAAACAAAATACAAAAGTAAAACAACGACAGCATTATGTGTACTTTACATTTGAATACTTAAGAGTACTTTTGACTTAATAAGAAACACCAGTAATACTTCACCTCTGTCAGTATGTCAGTATGTCAGTATGTCAGTATGTCCTCTGTCAGTGGTCTTTAAACATCCTGCTTCTTTGTGGAGACGTATAAAAAGTACCATTTTTATTTAGTATTTGGAAGATATGCTGAGGGCCATCAGACCAGCACAGGAATACTGAACTCAGGGGCGGAGTCTGCATAAACTACAGGAGGGCAGTTTATTTATAAGTTTACCTAACCTCTTCCAGGAGGTCTTTATTTGTCTATAAAGCACTAAAAACAGACTATTTTTCTGGGGGTTTGGGGAGTTTTGATGCCTTATTTTTAAAAACAAATCCCATTTTGAATTATTTTTTTTTCACAGTGAATTTGAAAAATGACCACCTGATTAAAAATGAACTATCCTTGCATTTCGCTCTTTAAACACAGAAGGTGAACTGGGCTTAAGTCCAGTGTGACCACATCACAGAAAGGCTTTAAAGCTAAAAGTCAAATAGCATCAGAAAAGTGTGATCTAATTCAAATCAAACTGGATTATCTGAGTACTCTCACCCGGCGATGTTGCTAATGGAGAGACTCTTGGACAGGTTGTTGCCATGGAAGCCCATGATGCTGGTGTTTCTCCGTGACGACAGCCCGAGGGAAGAGGAGGAGTGGTCCTCCGGAGACAGGATGGCTGACCACGGACGCTCCCTCGTCCCACCAGCTGGAGGGGGGAGAGAGAGGGGTGTTACAGGAGAGCTGGTCCACTACGGTATATACAACACGCCTCTGTGACTCATCTCTGTTAATATTAAATACACTGCTGCTCCCCATCGGGACTCCTACCCCACAGCTAAGGACTGAACTACTCACCAAGTAAGTTATAAAAATGACAGGCAAAAATGATGCAAACCTAAAAACAACACAGCATCCGAAACACTGTGAATCTACAGAAGCACAAAAACATTATTCTTTAATAACTTTATTGTATTTATGATTTAAAATGTAGTTCTTTCCTTATTTTATAAACTACATATTGTTTTTTTAACTAATGTATTGTTGGTCTTTAGGGTGAAAGCTGTTTTGATTAACAGTCTTTCATTAAGACTTCAACACATTTTTTACATCCTTTTCTTGAATGACTTTGTTATATTTAAGTCGTCAAATGTAATTTTGATTGTTGTTGTAAATCATTTCTTATCTTCTGTTAAATTATTTAATTTATACTCCATTTCTTTGTTTCATTGCCTTTGATAAAGAATGTTTTTAAGACATTTTTCATTATTTTTAGTCATTTTTACATTTTATTCAAACTGTAATCCTAACTTACTCTAATTTTATGAATCACTTAAATTAGTATTTGAGCTGTTCACTCATTTTTAGTTTGATCACAGGTGTGCATGTGTGTGTGTGTGTGTGTGTGTGTGTGTGTGTGTGTGTGTGTGTGTGTGTGTGTGTGTGTGTGTGTGTGTGTGTGTGTGTGTGTGTGTGTGTGTGTGTGTGTGTTTATACATTTTTGTACATTTTATTGCCTTACTTTGTAATAGAACTGATTCTGATTGTAAGACCTGTGTGTTGTGACTTACATTTGTTCCTCATGGTGACGGTGGGGAACGGCACGGAGTCTGGAACTGCATACTGCTGCTTGGGCAACTAAAGAGAGACAGAGAATAAAATAAAGGAGGAGTTCACATCGTGATTCTGCAGGAGACTCGACACGGACTGACAGCTGGAGCTGCTGAACTTTACCTTCATCTTCACCTTGGCACAAACAGGAAGGCTGTCCCTGCAGCTCTTATGGACCGAGGCGTTACAGTCTGCAAGAAGAGGGAGTCTATGAGCATGGAAGAGGAGGAGGAGGAGGAGGAGGAGGAGGAGGAGGAGGAGGTGAAGCTAAAAACTCTGACGGCTGTTCCTCGCCAGCCAGGAAACTCCTGCAGCCTCTAATGAGAGCCAGACTGGAGCGTGTGATGCAACGAGGGGTAATACTGAGCGGGAACCAAAAATAAAAGAGGCCGAGGAATGACACACACACACACACACACACACACACACACACACACACACACACACACACACACAGCATGGGAAGCATTTCTATTATCTAAACATCTCGATGACTGTTTTGAACAGGGACTCATCGTTCAGGACGGTTGTGAATAAGATCTGCTCTGTAATCTGATCCCGTTGAGTCAACTGAACACTTTTACTCCCATGAACTTCTATATTAAGATATTTAATATGAGTTTGGAACCAGATCACTAACTGGCTGTGGCAAAATCAGGAGTTTTAATGAACTTTTCAAAACTTACCAACAAAGCAAAGTTTATACTATTAAAGCTGAAGTATAATTTAATTTCCCCAACGTAATGTTCAATTTCTAAATTGTTGGACATCTTTTCTATATGTTTCATATTATTCACTTAGTATTGAAACTGGTACAAGCAGGCAGGAATGGGTTTCCTCCAGAGGGTGGGGGGGCATCTCCCTTAGGGATAAGGTGAGAAGTCCAGTCCTGGGGAGGGACTCAGAGTAGAACCGCTTTTGCTTCCGGTTGAGAGGAGCGTGTGGAGGATGCAACCTGGGCCCCTCCCTAGGGAGGTGTTCCAGACAGCAGGGAGGAGACCAAGGGCAGACTCAGGACCGGGAGGAGGGATGATATCTGCACGCTGGCCTGGGAGCACCTCGTTGGGGTGTTTGGGGTCCTATATTGGAACTGCTGCTTCCGGACCCGACCTCGGATGGATGATGGATGGAGAATATTGCTCTTTTTTATTCATTGTATCACCCTTTATTTACAGCAGTCAAATTGTTTAATATTATCCTATTGATGTGATTTATTTAATATAACTTTTAGTTTTATTATTAGGATTTTTATTTTATGAATAACTTTTACTGTAGTTTAATTTGATCAGATTTGTTTTAATCTAGATTTATTTAATTGTGCTATTAATTTAACTTCCTATCTTGTTTTTACATGAAATTATGAGATTTGTCAAATAGTTTTTGGTCTTTTTTTTTATCGTTTTTTCTTATTATTTTCAGTTTGCCCGTCTTTATTTGAGCTGCACTTATTATTTATTTTAAAGGTGCTGTAAGGTAAAGTGTGATTGATCCACAGAAGCATTCTTCCAGTTACAGGTGGGTGATGTGCAGACGTGCTGCACAAGTTAAAACACTGACAGACCTCGTCCTGCTTCCTGTCAAACAGCATGTCCGCTGTGAAGATTACATCAACCCTGACGGACAGCTGAGACCATTATCTGTGAGTTAAATCAAGAAGTAGTCGCATTTAATACAGATTTTTGACTTCTGTTGCAGGAACATGTTAATTGAGTGTAATTATGACGTGCCGAGTAAAACCAGCTGAAGTTCCTGCGGCGTTCCCCTCCTCTTTAATGGTTTTATTGGATATTTTGCAGCTTATTGTGGACGTCTAACTCACTGCAGCTAATCTCACACAAAGGATCAGTGTGTGTCTGCTGATTGGACAGCAGCCAGACATCTGCACACATCCCAGAAACACCGTCCCAAACAGATCCCAACAAGAGGCTGTGTTCTGAGGCGCATTGTGGCTGTGATCCATCTCAGAGCTGCTTCTCCTTTTAAGGCTTTTCTTGTTTTTTAAGGTTTGCAGCAAAAGGCTTGAGCAATAAAGCACATCCTCTTTAGAGCTGCTGCTGCTGCTGCTTCGGTAAAAACAAAGAAAGAAAAAAAGCACAAAGTGTTCTGCTGCTGTCAGAAGACTTTGGAGAGTTTCACTACTTCATAATGATCTGCAGCTCAGACCAGAGCTCTTTCATTGTATGCATTACAACACACTGGATTACAGCATTAAATACATTAAAATAGTTGGTAACGATGTATAAAAACACGATGAAAATGAAACCGTTTATAATAACTATAACAGATTAAGTACCTGGATATTTCTTTAATTATAGCATAACCAGTATTTACAAAAACCAGGATGTTTGAGTGATTAAAAATCAGTGTATTCCAATTAATTTGCCAAAAAAAATTTGATTTGATTTGATTGATAGCAATATGTATTTATTTGTTTACATTTTATACAGAAATCCCAATTAAATCTGGAATTATTTTGGCCAACACACTGATGTAGTGAAAATCTCTATCATGAGAGCCATTTAATTCACATTTGTATTTATTATTTACATCATTTTATTGTCTTGAGTTGCTAAATGTGCTGAATTCCTTTTAGTCTTTTTCTGTGTTTTCGGTTTGTCAGTCTGCAATTCAAATAACTTTTAACTGCACCAATGTTTATGAAAATACATAGTGTGTCATTGAAGTGTGTTTTGCAAAGACATATTGCAGAAGTAAAAAGCCATCTTAATCATAGGATATCCAATTCTGTGTTTTCCACCCGTGGCTTTGCATGTCTTCAGTTTAAAAAATAAGAAGAATACCTCTTAGTTGAATACTCGATTCTGATTGGTCAATTCGGACCTTTCAGAGGTTGTTAATACTCGATAACACACTGCTGCTACGCAAAGTAAAGACTGTTGCTAAGGAGGATCAACTGCAGAAATAAGGAGGTTAAAAGACAGAGGAATCACCAGAAGAAGACAGACAGGAAGTGAACACTAAACTAAGTTGTTGTTGCCGAAGTTCTTTTGTTAGCGGAAGTCATTTCACGTCAATGAAATCCTTTCAGTTAATATTGGGAGTCCGGCTCCATGACCACCGGTCAGGTGTTCTGTTTTATGATGACCGCCTTGCTGCACATCATCCCTTCCTTAATGGGCTTTATAATTAGTCACAAACAATGAGCTGGAATAAACAAACAAACAGATGGATACATAAATGAACTCACGTGTGCAGAGGTAGGCCTCCTTGCTGTTGAACGCCTTGCTGCACTGGACGCACTGACCCCGACCCGGGCTCACCGGGGAGAACAGATGCCCGTTGATCGCCTTCTTGTCCTTCTCCTTCCCGTCCTTGTCTTTCTCCCGTTTCTCCTTCTCCTGCACAGGTTCAAAGATCAGAGTCCGGCGGTGAGATGTTTGAGGAAGATAAACAACGTCACAACAGGTCTCAGCTTCTGAATCCAGCAGAGCGACACGATTACTGGGATGCAGAGCACAGCAGGGGGCTCTGCATATTAAGGGATGCTTTATTTAGACCGACAACAAATTGGCTCATTAAGAGACTTTGGGGAGTTTAAGGGAGTCTTGACTCATTTGAAAAACAAAGAAATTTTAATTCTAACACAGGGAAAATCAGATGTGTCTTTTACAGGATGAGATGTCCTAAGACCTAAGGAGAGTAAGGGTAGTCTGATAGAAATCCATATTGTGTAGTTTTCCTAAGCTTCTGGGAGACTCTTCCTCGAACGTCACCCTGATGAAAGATCAGGGAGGGTTTGAGCGTGACTCCTGCAGGATGCATGTCTCCAGCCGGAGACTCCCTGTCTGGGAATCAGTTGTCTGACCTTTCCAAAACAGGCTCTCTGCTGGTGGAGCGTTACTGGACGAGGTCATCCTGAACTGTTGGTCATCTCTGAACACAGAGCTGAATCATAATCACCGTGAAGCCGAGCCCCGGAGAACAGAGCTGCTTTTCTCCGGGATTGCATCACAGAGCCTCCACCCAAACCCAGAGGAAACGGGAAAGTGGAGTTTCCAGCTTTGTTAATGGCCGACGTGGGCCTCTGGGTTAGAGGAGACCGCTGAGCTCTGACACACTGCAGCTCCTTTAGATACCAAACTGCAGGATTTAAAGAAGCCCTATCATGCTGTTTCTGGGGTTTCCCTTTCCTGTAGTGTGTCCTGTAGGTTTTAGTGCATGTAAATGGTCTGCAAAGGGAGTGACATCACTATGCTCTTCTATTGGCTAGCGCTCCAACACATTGTACGTGATAGGTTAAGAGGCGGGACAATCTCTAAGCAGGTTGACCAATTACAACAGAGCCGCTCAGCTACATACTGATATACACATCAGCAGGAGAGGACTCTTTAAAGTAGAGACACTACATACTGATATACACCTGAACATCAGCAGGAGAGGACTCTTTAAAGTAGAGACGCTACATACTGATATACACCTGAACATCAGCAGGAGAGGACTCTTTAAAGTAGAGACGCTACATACTGATATACACCTGAACATCAGCAGGAGAGGACTCTTTAAAGTAGAGACACTACATACTGATATACACCTGAACATCAGCAGGAGAGGACTCTTTAAAGTAGAGACACTACATACTGATATACACCTGAACATCAGCAGGAGAGGACTCTTTAAAGTAGAGACGCTACATACTGATATACACCTGAACATCAGCAGGAGAGGACTCTTTAAAGTAGAGACACTACATACTGATATACACCTGAACATCAGCAGGAGAGGACTCTTTAAAGTAGAGACACTACATACTGATATACACCTGAACATCAGCAGGAGAGGACTCTTTAAAGTAGAGACACTACATACTGATATACACCTGAACATCAGCAGGAGAGGACTCTTTAAAGTAGAGACTCTACATACTGATATACACCTGAACATCAGCAGGAGAGGACTCTTTAAAGTAGAGACACTACATACTGATATATACCTGAACATCAGCAGGAGAGGACTCTTTAAAGTAGAGACACTACATACTGATATACACCTGAACATCAGCAGGAGGACTCTATAAAGTAGAGACGCTACAGACTGATATTACATTGTGTGATCACCACTCTGTATTTTACAGTGAGATTTAAAAGCTGTATTGTTACTTTAACTCGAGTAAAGGATCTGAGTACTTCCTCCTTCTCTGCGTTGCACTCATTATCACTTCCTGCTACAGCAGGTTGACACATTTCTAAAAACTAGAAACCACATTGACTGTTTTAAGAATCCTTTTTCTTTTAATTATGATACTTCACATATCTCAAAAGCAGTAGTGGAGAAACAGAGAGCAAACACGACCACTAAGTTTTGGGATAAAAGCATTCAGAAAAAGAGAAGGGATTACCTGATGAATGACATCTCTGTCATAAAACAGTCATAAAAGGAACTTTACGTTCGTATTTTTACATACTTTCACTCAGGAAGTCTTTAACCAAATCCCAGGTTGTGTACATAGTGCCATTTTGTAAAAACACAACTATAAAACCACCTTTTTCACATTGTTTTATGAACATATTTTCACTTTAAATGAGTAAATCCTCTAAACCAACACCAGCTCTGGTCTTAGATGTGTACGTTATATATATATACTTATACATCTAGCCTGAGCTGGTGAAGGAAGAAGCTGACAAAAAATACTCTAAATGTTTTACATTTTGGCTACAAGCATGCAGAAGTAGCCTCTTGCGACATCTGAGCGACAAAGAGTGGAAGGCCCTTAAACCGGCGATGACTTCACTGGAAGAAAAGACCTCAGCTGCAGCGAGCCTTTAAACACGATACTGAAACAGACAATATAATGAACTCTATCAGCCTACCTCCAGCCAACATTTCCACCTCAGTGAGAAGCCATGGCTCCCCGCGAACCTCCTGTACAACATCCCTGTGAGTGTGTCTGTGTCTGTCTGAAGCTGCTACCAGCTCTAAGGCTCCATCAGGGAAAAGACGATGAGGAAGTGAGCGGCTGTTTCTTCACTGTGCTGCAGACGCTGCGTCAAAATTGCATCAACTATATCCTCTTAAAGAACTTTGGGACTAGCTCTGTCATCTTTATTAAATGTTTCCACCTTCAGAGTCTATGGGGCACAGCCAGACTGCTGACATGCAAAGAAATGAATGAATAAATCATCCCGAAAATGTGCAAAAAACGTGGAAAAAAAGCACAACATTTATGAGAAAAATGATCCTAAAAAATCTTGGTTAATTTCCCCAAACATATGTGAGTTGCGCTTCATTCGTACCATCTAAAGCAAAAGTAATAACGTGCATTCATTTTTCCTTGGTGTACAAGCAGGCTGAATTAGGAGCGCCGCAAAATCAAGAGGAGATGGTTTTCCCATCTCTGATTTTAAAGAGCCTCATCCATTTCAATCTGACGGAGAGTGTGGTGTGTGACGGGTCTGTGGTCGCTGAGGTGGCTTCTTTGGTTGTCACTGAATATTGTGTATATATAGAGAGTATATTATGGATGCAAGTCAATGACCGGGTGTCAATTTGAACATCAAGGCTCTGTAAATGGTCTTATTATCTGCAAAACCACGATCAATAACGCTGACCTCGGGTGCGATGGTGTCTGTAGCAGAGCTGTCTCTTTAAAAGCAGAGCGAGGACTGAGGTTAGAGAAGAGATTATCAAACCATAGATCCAGCTTCCTGTTTCACTTCCTGTTCACCCCTCTGTGCCTCTCTGCAACGCCTGCAGAGTTTGAGGTTATATCTGGGCCCAGTTTTTTGTTTATCAGGGTCATTTGGAAATCTAACACATGTACTAGAAAAATGTGTACTGAAATGTCTGAAAAATCTTTGGGAACTGTCTGAAAAATAACGGAAAATTGTCCTAAAAATATGTAATAATACGGCCGAAAAAGATTTGCAAAATGTCCAAAACAATATTTTGTTAAATGTCTAAAAAAATTGAAGAACTCAGAAAAATATGACAACAATTCCGAAGAAGATGTCTTATGAATATGTAAATAATCCTCTGAAGCATAATTTAAAATCTCTGAAACAAAATATATATTTGTAATAAAAGGTCTGAATAATATTGTGCAAGATTTCTAAATATAATGATATAAATAATCTATGGAAAATATTAAAACGCCAGAAATAAAAGGTCAAATACTAGATAACAAAAGATATATCTAAAAATAATCAATGCATTTTGAAAATGGGATGGTTTCGGTTTAAAGAGGATGAGGCTGAATTATGAGCAAACACACATGAGGAACAGGAGGGTCTGCTTTTAAAGGACAAGTAGAAGTGGCCCCTCACCCTGGTCTTCTTGTACATCTTGTTCTTGAGGTAGCTGAAGGTGCGGCTGACTTTTGTCGTACTCTTTTCATCAGCGTCGCTGCGCAGAGGGCCGGGCTCCTCCTCTGATATACTGCAACACACACACACACACACACACACACACACACACACACACACTTAATTCCTCCTCAAACAGCTGCATTCTTACCTGTTAACACATTCCTTAAGCAGCTCTCTACAGCTCTATAAAGGTCCCATAGAGAACCACAGCCACACAGTGTCTTTATAGGACTATAAAAAGTGCAGCTGCAGTGTGTGTGTGTGTGTGTGTGTGTGTGTGTGTGTCTTAGACTGACCTGTATGCTAGTGACCCAGAGGCGCTGGAAAACGACCTCATACCTGGAGAGAAATGAGAGAGGAAGTCAGCGGCAGGGCAAGGATTCAGCAGTAAAACATATTGTATTTGAAGTGTTTCTGGAAATTCTCCTTCTTCCATCTCTTTAAGGAGATACAAGTCTCTGTTTGGAGGTTGAACACACTAACCACCAGTTTATTCTGTATCTACCTGAACTTTGACAAAGTTAGACTTATAGGTTAGACTTAAAAAGACCTTAAAACCAGCGTGTGTGCACATGGCCACTGTTCAGTTCACCCACATCTAACAGTTTCTGTATTCTTAATCCTACAATCAAAAGAGCTCTTTGGATTTCCAGTTTTTCAGCACTCTAGTTTTGGAATTAAAGGATCCAATATATATGTGAAAAATGTCCCAAAATGTGGTAATAAAATGATAACGAAATTGACAGGAAAAGAATTGAACATTTTACAAGTATATGGGAAAAATATACTTATAAATATGTAAACAAATATTGAATTTAATGTCCAAAAAACACCTTAAAACTGTCTGAAAATAATTTAAATGTATCCAAATATATGTTCAAAATAAACTTAAAAACATGCGCGAGAAAAAACACAATTAAATGTCTTTAAAATATTTGAAAAAATGTTTAAAATATATTATTATATATTTTAAATATATAATAATATATTTAAATATATGGGACACAGAATATGTCTAAAATGATTAGAAAAATGTCTGGAAAAAAGCCTCAATTGATGTCTATAAATATACAAAGTTAATTTAAAAAAAAACGTGTATTAATATTTTATTAAATTAGAAGATGCATGTAAAACATACACCAACAAAATCAAGAGAATAATGTAAGAAAATCTGTGAGTTTTTGGCTGGAATAATTTTTCAGAGATGTGCATAACGCATGCCCTCCTGTCCTTCAACAGCTACCTTTAGCGTCCTGGAGCCAGGTATTAACACTAGCTGCTCTCTCGCTGTGTAGATGTGTTACAGCCAAAAACAGAACGGCTCTGGCAGCGAGGATCGGGCCCTCGCTGAGGCCAGGAACCGGAGCCGAAGTGTTTCCTTTGATCCGCTGCCGCAACTCTAATGGCTGCTGGAGACCGGCTCCAAAAGATATCTGACTGCTCACACATCCAACCCCATGAACTCTCAAAACACACACACACTTTTCCTTTCCATGCAATACTTTAGGGTTAGATTTCAAACCGTTGGTGTTTGTAACTCAATCTCTGACCTAGTTGTGTTTCTTTTTTGATTGCACATAAAAGGCAAACACTGCAGGCGTTGCCCAGAAACCTCTGCATGTTCTTTACTTATTTTAAATCAGTTAAAAGTGGGTCTGCATCTTTGTAAGGGAATAACTTCCTAGGCAGTGATTTCTCTCCAATCCTCTGACGTACTTGTGAACATGCAAAGCATTGCTGGCCTGTCCTGCATCAGAAAGTCAAATCTTGAAAAGGATAATGAGGGAAAGGTGTGGACCTATCTGTGTTTCTACTGCAGCACTTTTGATCCCCATTGTCCGAAGATGGTACTGCCCAAATTTGAAGTCAATTGGATGAAAACTGTGGGAGGACTTTGTTCAAATGTGCCAAAGAAAAGTGCAGAAATTGACCAAAAGTTGCACATACAATTCAAAATAGCCGTCTTCCGGTTGGGTTTACGACATGTCCCTAAGAGTGTCTCCCCATGCTACATATCTCTAGCAAATTTCTAATTTCTAGGTGAAACCTGAGCGAGGGGCTGCCATTTGGTAACTTTGAGTGTTTAGCGAGAGTCCGAGAAAAATATCCCCCCGTAAAAAAAACTTTGGATAAAACGTTAAGGCCTTCAAAAAGGTGATTAACTGTAAGGACAACATTATTATTAAAGTGACTCTGTCTCTGCTCAGGCCCTAAAAATAATAGTATATATATTAATATCGTAGTACAATAATTCAATATAAATATTCACTTAATCCTAAAATCAAAAGAGCTCTTTCTACTGATATTCAGCTACCTCTCTAAAGTTTCAGCACTCCAGTTTTAGAAGTAGGGGTCCAACAAAATGTGTTAACAAAATGGAAAATGAAATGGAAAGTGTGTGGGAAATCATTTTACATTTTACAACCCAAAACATGTGGGAAACACAATCTATAAATATGTAGAGAATGTCCAAAGACTAATAGTACGTGTACATGTCAATCAATACAGCAGGTTTTGGGTCTGTCATTGGGTCCAGATCCAACAGGACACTACTGCACCGCCTCTCTAACACCACGGCTACTCTCCAGTGGATCTACGTCTACAGCTCAGTACTTACTCAGGTTGTCCTCATCATCACTGGATGAGGAGTCCCCGTAAAGATACTGAGGCTTAGATTTGTTGAGGGGGGAAAAGTTGAAAGAGAAAGAGATTCTCCTCTTACGCCTCAGCTGTGCCACTGCTGGGGGGGCAGGCAGGCAGGAAGGAAGGAAGACAGACAGAAGGAAACGTGTTATAATAAAATAAATGTTATAGAAACAGTGAGGAGGGAGGGGGGGGGGGTGTGTTAGGGTAAGAGAAACAGTAACGCCTAACAACTTGGGAAGAAATCAGGAAATGTTTTTGATGTTTCCTCTTGTTCTGAGTATTAGACCTCAGCTGGATGAACCAGTAAGATGTCAACCAGTTAACCTGCATGGTTAGTCCACTGGTTAGCTCCCGTGTCACCTACTGTGTGACTGACTACAATTACCCTTCAAACTACCCTTCTGATGACTGTGAGTGTACTCCTAACCCCCTCACCTCACCACCTAGATCATTTATACAGTATAGCCCAATTTCACCCATTAAGCATGTGTCTCGGGGGGGGCTTTACAGTGTGTACAGCATCCTCTCTGTGTTCAGACCCTCGCAGGTCCAAGGGAAAACTCCAAAGGAAAACTCTAGTTTTGTCCCCATCATCCTAGGAAAGCCTCTACACTCTGAGTTACTTTTAAACCCTCAGATGATTCTGTTTGTCGGCACACTGAGGCTTTTGGATGCATGTAAAGCACATTTTGAAATCAGCTTTTAGAGACTACACACTTTATTTCCTCTGCACTTGTAAGTGTGATATATTTAGATCTTGAACCATTGCTATATAGAGGGATTTTATTGATTAACCTGGTTGATAAATGTAATGTGATCAGTGATGTTTTGGTGGTATGCTTTTTATGTCCTAGTTCCACTTCTTCACTGGTATTGGACATACATTGTGAAGTGCAGAATCGTGCAATTCTCATGTAATTTCCTAGTCTGAGTATTTCTGCACATGCTTCGGGGTGAGGAAATATTGAGCTGTTACTTCTCTCTGTGTATCCAAAGAAGGTTGTATTTAATACATGTGATCTTGTTTATCCTCATCCTTTTATAGTCAGTTGTGAGGAAAGGAAACAACATGTAGGGTAACTTCTCATATAGACATCGACTGTACATTTTTAAAAAAGCATGTGAGGCACGTTTTGAGATCCACTTTTAGAGATCTAACTCTTTATTTAGTCTTTAGGATGGCTCTGATTTTAAAACAGGGCTCTATTGTTGATGAGGGGTCATGATACGGAGCTGAGATTACAGAGTTTGAACAGAAGGTAGCATCACGACTCGTCACTCACCATCGATGTCTCTCTGGCTGATGGCGAGCATGGACACGGACTTGGTGAGAGGGAGGGTCATGGTAGGACAGCTGTTCCTCAGGGGCCGATACCGCCTCGACATCTGCAGCTTAACACAAACAAGCTTCGGTCAAACACATTGCATAAAGAAAAGGAAACATAACACAGTGTATTTATATAGCACTTTGCAGACCAGGTGCACTGAAATGCTGAAACGTTAGATAAATAATAAAGGCTATTTAAAAGGGGGGTGTCGCTAATGGAAAAGCTAATCTGAAAAGCTGTGACTTTACGTCCACCAGCTGCCAAACAGGAAAACTAAGAAGCAAAAACCACACAGTTAATGACTTGTGATGTTCCCAGCTGAGAGGAGCCGCCGGAGGAAAGCATGTTTATTAATTCCTACTAATCTGCACACTGAAGAACCCGCACTGTTTACAAGTCTTGTTTACGTTCCAGCTTTACAAATACATCTTCCTCTCGTGTGAATTACGTTTTTAAGGATCCCTCAGGACTGCGTGACATTGTGTGTGTGTGTGTGTTAGCTGACCGGGTCACGCAGTCGGCTGTGCTCCTCCTCCACCTCGATCAGAGAAACCAGCGAGCCACGGTGATCGATGTCGAGCCGGGGCATCCTCGAACGCTCCAGGACCCGGGGCCCCTGACCAGTGATGGGGCCCCTCAGCTCTTCACTGAGCCCCTCCAAGCTGTAGCTGTGTGGACAAACAGATTGGAGAGGTTGATCATTGACGGGTCTGGGTCCCTGTTTTAAAATAAAATGTCCAGGTCCAACATCGCAGGATCTGTTTGAGACCCTTGGAGCCCCTATAGGCTAATCACACCTGCTACTGCTGCAGACACACACACACACACACAGACACACACAGACACACACACACACACACACACACACACACACACACACACACACACACACACACACACACACACACACACACACACACACACACACACACACACACACACACACAGTGTTTAAGCAGCTGAGTTATCGCTGGGCTCGCTGCAGATTTACAGCTGAAGCCGCAGCGAGTGTCTCCCAGCATCAGCATGGAGGGGTCCGCTGCTGTGATTTACAAACCCCATTACATCGATCTGTGGCGGGAAAATAAGAGGCCAGTGAGAATCCAATACAATGATTATGGAGAGGAAAAGTGCAGCTACATTTCAGGATGAGCGATGCTTCGGGACGGACGCTGGGATACTCGACGCTGCGGCGGTAAATCTCTCTTATCTCTGGTTTGTTTGGCACTCCATGATCCAGCAAATCATCGGCCAACACATTCAAATGTGGGGAGGAAGAAATCCCACTTCTTCAGCCCTGATTTATACCTGGGTCGATAACACGTACTGATGCAAACCCAGTGTTCATTAATAAGCCGTACGCCTCGCCGGGGGCTTTTTATGTCAGGCAAAATGAGGCTTGACTGATATCTCCGTTAAACTAAATGCAACAATTACAGATGTATTTAAAGAGCTCCGACTGATGTTTACTATCATTATTGATTCATCTGCCCATAGTTTTATTGATTAGTTGCAAAATAATGAAAAATGTCCATCCAAAATCCTACTAGATTTTCAAATGTCTTAATTTGTAAGTTCAGAACCCATGACTGTTAAATAAATGTAATATAAAGAGGCAGAAAAAGCTAAAGATCTCCATTTTAAAGACGCTGAACACAGTGTGTTATACAATTTGTGCATGGAAACAGTTTGTCACCATCAGAAATTCCAGCTCCTCTCCAGCCCCAGCTAACCAAGGCTCAGTGCTCGGCCCTCTTCTCTTCACCCTCTACATACTTGGTCAAATCATCCGCCAACATGGTCTCAATTTTCATTACTTCCCCGATGACACCCAACTCTATATCAGCAGCCGCCCATCGAGTCAGCTCCCTCCCCTTTAAATAGTCAACTGCCGACATTAAAACCTGGATGACTACCAACTTTCTCCAACAGCCCTTGAGCAAGGCACCAAACCCTGAAACTGCTCGCTGGCGCCGGGTACCTGGCAGCCTCCCTCCTCTGCCACCTCTCCTGCATGTGTAAACACTACAGAGTGGGGAAAGAAGGTTCCCCGTAAGGGATCAATACAATTTCTCCTTCTCCTCCTCCTCCTCCTCCTCCTTCTTCTTCAACAAAACCGAGCTCTTGGTTGTGGTCCCCAAAGCACTACTCCCGAAGGTTGAACATCTCCTCCTAGTCATTGATGGATGCGTGTTCCCTCCCCCGAAGTCTCCCACCTAAGTGTTATTCTGGATTCCACCCTCTCTTTCAACACCCACATCCGGTCCATTACTAAATCGGCCTTCTTCCACCTCTAAAACAGCCGGCAGCCGAATCCCTTGTTCACGCCTTCATCCCCTACCGTCTGGACGACCGAAACGGCGACCTACAACGCCCTTGACCGACTCTAGTACGTGCAGAACTCTGCTGCTAGGGTTCACACCCACAAAAAGCCCACTTGAAAGGCGCTGTACTGTATAAATCTGGCTCTCCTTCTTCTGTCCATCATCTTCTAATCTTTAAATCCGCAAATCATGCATTCTCTACAAAAACAGTATAACAGATGCAGTGTATAAGGAGTACATACAAAGATTAAATTGTATAAATCGGACCCATTGTCTCTGAAAGCTGATAAATCTAAGGCCTGATTTCTAATATTGGTATCAATGCATCCATCACTTCAACATCGCTGACCTAAAATGAACGACCGAACAACGATGATTATCTGAAACCAGCGTATCGGAACTCACCTGTCCTGCAGGTTGTGAATGAAGATGACTATATCTGCCATAATAAAACCAGTACCCTCCCAGTATAACTACATCCCACAGAGACACACACTGTCAAATCTCACTGAGTCACCAACAACTCTCTGCTGACTGTCAGCGCATTCAAACACTCCTACAAACACAGGCACACACACCCACAACAACGACAAATGCAAATCAATGTAAATACAGCCTATTCAAAGAAGGTCAAACACACACACACACCCCCCCACCACCCCACACACACTCACTGAGCTGAGGGAACTAACTACGACTACAGATGGAGATAAAGGGATGGGAGGGAAGTATTGCAGAGGATGTAAAAAGAGAAACAGTGCTAGGGGATGAAAAATAGTCCTGTACTACTCCGATATGCGCAGCACATCTCACATCGGTCAGGTATGTTGCCCGATGGATGATATATATATATGTTTACCCCAAATGGACACTGTATTTGAGGATAAACAGAGCTGGAAAATGATATCTTGAAATGTGTGTTTTTTTGCCAAGATACGTTTGATAACAGCTATTACCACATCTTTATACATTTAAATCAGTCTTACCTACAGAAACGTATCACACACACACACACACACACACACACACACACACACACACACACACACACACACACACACACACACACACACACACACACACACACACACACACACACACACACACACACACACACACACACACACACACACACACACACACACACACACACACACACACACTCAGAGCACTTTCCTGCAGGGATGGAGCACAATACAGTGACAGTGGGAGGAAGGATACGCTACGTCACCTAGCACGACTGACACTTTGCACCACATGAACTGGTGGACGGGATTTATCCGTACCTTCTCCTGTGGAAGGTCGGCTTCCCCTCTCTGGAGATGGAGGTGCATGATGGGTGAGACGAGTCGGGGTTTGAGAGGTCAAAACCAACACTTATGCAGGCTGTTTTTTTATTATTACTATTCTTGTGTTGGCTTTGTTGTGATTGGTCAACCGCTTAGAGATGCCCCGCCCCTTTCAGGAGAGGGACAACCCCAAAAGGCATAATAGGGCCTCTTTAATATCTTTCGTACAAACTTTAGCAGTCTTCTCCTCTAACGCAGAGCAAGAAAGCAAGTATTTTAGAATACACTGCCTCTTTAAAATGTGACTTGGCATGAAGAAGCAGCTGATTGGAATGCCGGAAGCTTCCTGTTCAATAAAGACGTCAACGTCTGGCTGTTAACGTGTTCTGCATGAGAGGAGACGGTGTGTCATGTGAGTGTGAGCTGTCCACTGATGATTACTGTACATGTGTCTCTGAGTCTTGTGTGTGAGCATGTGTATGTGTGTGTGTGTGTGTGTGTGTGTGTGTGTGTGTGTGTGTGTGTGTGTGTGTGTGTGTGCATTTTAGCTAGCGACAGCAAACAAATGGCAACACAGCTGCTCTATTAACACTGATTTCTGCACATAGACAGCTACGGCCCTATTCTGCTCATCTCATTTAACCCGAAAAAGAAGTGTAAACGCACCAGGCCTTGTGGATATAGCCGAGATCATGGGATAAATTAGCTCCACAAATTAGCAATGATGTCAAAATGCAAGGTAGTTGCTGCACCCGGCTAACAGGTAATCTTAAAACCCCTTAAAAAAAAACACCACATTCAACACAGGCTGATACCCCAGACGTCTCCTTACCTGGGCGCTACCTGTTACCTGTTACCTGTTACCTGTGTTGATGGAGTTTTCCCTTCATTTCTTTGATCAGTGTGTAATGATGTCTCACCTCCTGTGGTTCATCTCGGCGTCCCCTCCGTTGTTCTTCCCGGGACCCCAGCTGTGGCGGCGGAGCGGCGACAGAGAGCGGATGCTGTTCCTGAGAATACAGGAGCGCCTCGGCACCTCCGTCACCCTGTCTTTGGCTTCTTCCTCAGCTTCTCCTCCTCCTCCTGCAGAGACAGCCGCCCCGGTCCGGATGCTCTCTTCCGGGCTCCAGCTGCATTCGAGGCCCTGGCTGCCCTCGAGGCTGGAGCTGGCGGTGTCGTCGGTGGAGGAGCAGGAGACGGAGACCTCGCTGGCGCTGTCTGCTCCGGTCACTGGGTCATCGCTCTGCAGGAAGACGAGAAATAGAAATGTAATCAATAAATACAATAAGGCGAGTTAAAAATAGTCACGTGAAATGCAGACCAGGGAGATAAAATACCGCTTATAACAGTTATAGATAACTATGTGGGATGATGGTGTGATGTGTCAGTGGGGAA
Source organism: Eleginops maclovinus (assembly GCF_036324505.1). Classification (NCBI taxonomy): domain Eukaryota; kingdom Metazoa; phylum Chordata; class Actinopteri; order Perciformes; family Eleginopidae; genus Eleginops; species Eleginops maclovinus. Next base: position 6,312,477 of record NC_086352.1, on the reverse strand, counting down.
GTGTACAAGAATAGATGTTTGTCTTACTTTGTGAGAATCCACACTTTAAAAGTGTTGTATAAATATTAAATCCAAAATAAATCAGCTTTTAAAAGAGTTAAAAACACATAATTAAAGATAGAACAAAAAAAGGAATAAGACCCTTTGAATGGTAAATGGTCTGGACTCATACAGCTCTTTATCACGTCTCCTCGACCCCCACCTTCTGGTTCAAAGACGACCACACTCCCTCTCAGCCACCGTCGCCCTTTGCATGTTTTTGCATCTTGCATGAAAAACAATGCATCGTATGTGTGAACCGACTTCTGATTCTACAAACAGCCCAGAAGAGAACAGCTGTTCTTCAAACGACGGTTATAGCCGCTCACGTTGTACATCAACCCGCATTTCCTCACTGGAGCACGTGTGGAAATGAAGCTGGAGAGCGTTTAACCCACAGGAATGGGAAGTAATGAGAGTAATGAAGACCAAATGGCAAAGCTCAGGGATAATGAGCCGAGAGACTTTATAGCAGCTCTGACATTAAAACAACAGCTATAGAGAAAACAAACCCTGACAGGAACAGTATGGAAGTTATATATCTACACCAGTAGTCTTTCCAACGTGTATTTATCAATGTAAAAACCTCTTGTTTTATCCTGGATTGTTTATAGTTAAGGTATTCCTGCATTTTACTTGCACGGTTGTGGCCCTTTCTCCACGCTCTTGCACCATTTTATATTTCCTTTTGTGTCTTTAAGTATATTTCACGTTGCACTGAAGGAGCCTGGGACTTCAGACTTTCATTGTCAAAAAACCTTTGAGTCTCGAAAACAAAGACCATGAGGAAAGGGCTCCTGTAACACGCACACACACACACACCCACACACACACACACACACACACACACACACACACAGGTATGGGATAGTATTCATGCTGGTTTGGAGGTGTGAGCTTTAACTGGCTGTATTGTGCTGCAGCTGCAGAGAGCACAGAGCTGCCTCTGTTGGACCAATCAAAGATCTGCTTTATGTGCTGACAACACTTCCTGTGGGAGTGTGTGTGTGTGTGTGTGTGTGTGTGTGTGTGTGTGTGTGTGTGTGTGTGTGTGTGTGTGTGTGTGTGTGTGTGTGTGTGTGTGTGTGTGTGTGTGTGTGTGTGTGTGTGTGTGTGTGTGTGTGTGTGTCTCAGTCAAAGTGCATGTGACTGAAGTGTGTGTTTGTGGGTCACATGACTTCAGCTTTAAGAAGGTGTGGGAGACATTTGACAGAGTTTTAAATGGTGTTTATTTTGTCACTTTTTTTCTCAATCCTGCGTCAGGTGACCTTGTGACATCACTAGACTTTGTTGGCTATGAGTCTGGGCATTTAAGTCTATTTTAGTATAATTTAAAGCGGTGAAAACTGATGGATAAGTGCTTTTTAGGCATGAGTTTATTGTGAACATTTCAATGAAATATTTCTACGGAGCCGCAAAAGGGACATAGACAAAAATATATATATATAAAGTTGTTTGATTTGAATATTATTGCTTCATACTAACCTAATACAGTTATGTGAAATCTGTTGATTTAATACTTTAAATTAAAGTCAACGTTTCCGTTTCGCAGTGCAAAAAGGACATTCGCTTCACATTAAACACAGCATGTTTCATGTGCTCGATGCTGCAGAAAATGAGAGTTGCTTAACTCAATACCTTCAATCAGACCTCCAGCTGAAACACACGGCGTGCAGTCAGAGATGCCGGCTTTATAACATGCTCAGTAGATGTTTGGCATCTCAGCCTCGAGGCGCTGATAAGAGCGCAGACTGACGTACTCCTGTTCATAATCCCTGCGGGGCGAACACTAGATATATTTCTGCTGCTCAGCGAGAGGGAACCTGGACGGCCGCCAGAGGAGGAGTTGTGAGAGTTGTTGAACCCTGAAATGACGGCTAAATCAAGCTTCTCTTCTATCAGTTTATTCATTGATTGTATTTCACCTTTTGGTTCGACAACAAGCCTGAAAACACTCGAAGGAACACCCATACAAGAGCTGTGTTTACATTTTACACTCTGCCCCTGCAAATATTCCCACGTACAACTTGAAGCGCCACTATATTCTTCTGCTGGATACATCCACGTCCAAAATGCATTTCCTTCATCACTTCTGTACGTAGCAAATACAAATGTTTGACTTATTTGAACCCAATGTCCTTAAAATGGCTAAAAGCCTCGTGTTCCTGCAGTCCTGTGTTTGTAATGCTTAAATGAACCTATTGTAGTCGCTTTGGATAAAAGTGCGAGTTACATCAAATGCTACGTTATGCTATTAGCCATTGTTGGGAAATTGTCATAATTAGCATCTGAATTATTAAGGTTTGGCCAAAAGACGCGTTTGATGACCACTGACGATCAACTGTGGGTTATTTAAAGTGCAAGATGTACGGTACGGGATGTTTCTATTCTGGAGGTGAAGCTTCCCCACCGAGCTACAGGATTAAAGAGGACATGTTTTTGATTGTGACCTTTCTGAAGACGCTGTCATATCCCGGCTCTGCGCCCAGGAAGCTCTCGATGTCGCTGCCGGAGTCTCTGTGAGCGCTGGAGGGACAGCTGCTGGTTCTACTGGGCAAACTGGGAAACTCTGAGGACTGTGAGGAACCTGAAACACACAACAACAACCACAACAGGGTGTTAACAAAGAAACAAAACAGGAATAGAAAATGAAGTGGAACACGTGAGAAAACCTGAGAAAAACGTTAAAATATCTCACATTTTCTGGCGAAAAATGTGAGATTTCTTTTTTTAAAACATGATGAACATGCGAGGAAAACGTGAACTGGACAACTTGGAAAGGGGGGAGGAATATGAATGTAACAGGAGCACTTCTGTACTTTTACTTAACAACATAATACTTGTGATGGAGTACTTCTAGATTATGGATTTAATTCTTTCTCTTGAGTAAAGGATGTGAGTATTTGCTTCCTCTGTAGATTCAGTCAGAGCCGAACGCTCCCGTGTTTCTGCCATAACATGTTCTCATTCCTCCTCTGAAACACAGGCCGGTCTGTTGGACACCAGTGAAAAGACTTCTGGGAAATATGAGAAGGTGTGAAAGGCCTGTCGGATCAATGGCTGACTGTCCTGACTGTCCTGAACTGTGAAGGAAAACAACTGTTGTTTGTTTGTTTAAAGAGTCTGGGAGCAGAAGTGGGGGGGAGATCTCACTCAGAGACGGACTGCAAAACAGCAGCTTCACACGGACCATCAGTCGGTGTTCTGCAGGGTTTTGTAGCAGCTAATGATGAGCTAGAAGTCATTTCCTCTACATTTAACAGCTTTATGATCAGGAGCAGTTAGAGATAACACAGCCTAGTGTAAAGCTGTGACAGGAGGAAGGGGAAATTCTGAGATTTGACCATATCCTGCTCATTTTCAGGTTGAGATCAGCATTTTTGAGACTCTTCTGTGACATGTTTCCATGCTTTATTGTTCAAAAAGCACTTTTCTTTTCATAAAATAAGAAATAACACCTCTTTTTGCAAACATGAGCCACACACTTCAGTCATCCCCTTCACCCACACATATATCGCATGTACCTGCAGGGTTTTTAAAGACTGGAAAACCTGCTAAACACATTGGTGGAACTGGTTACCCATGTACTGGGGCTCAGTCTCTTGAAGCTGGCCTGTGGTCTCTTTATGCTTATCACTTTCAATTACATCTCACTACAAAATTCTAAAACGGCATCTTCAGAAAGTACGAAAAATAGGTGAAAGAAGTCACGAAAAGACCCGAAACAACGATCCTAAATCTGTAGTCTCTCAAAACCTAAAACCAGCGTTGCTTCAAAAATGGAAAGACTACAAAGATGGTTTCTGTTCTAATGGATAAGTACAATGGCTGTTTCTGTGAACGGAGTCTGGTGGCTTTGAGAAGGGCAAACTCATTGTAAGTTGTTTAGCAATTGCACTAAATCTCACAAGCAATATTTAAGTATAAATTCAATTCAATGGATCCTCATTATTTTTCAAATCTGTAACTGGTCCAAGCTTCTATTTCAGAACTATCAAAGCAGCGTTGTTTGTTGAATGATCAGCCGGTAAAATGACCTCCTCTGTCAAAGGAGTCTGGATGATTTGAGGGAAGCTCATTGTATGTTTTATATGGTAGTAAAGGAAAATGATTGCCTGAATATCTCTGGTTTTAATCAGAGTCAATACAATCCCTGTTGATTCCCTTTTAGATCTGTTCAGTGTCTCTTTAAAACTCTCAATCCAAAACAAAGATGGATATTAAGCAATGATTTTGATCAGAGATGTACAAATACAGTCTCTGTCTATGGACGCTTTGAGGAGAACACACTCAGATGTTTGTCCAAATCTCACGAGACATTTCAAGTGTAAATCCGGGGCACGCCACAGCATCGTGCAGATAACCACGAACATTTCCCCCCCTCTCGTGTCATGTTTCCATCACTGTCAATCGGAGCTGAAGCTGAATACTGAGGGTGTTTGTCCCGGGAATGGATGCCAAGTGCAACCTTTCCAACTAAAGATAAAAGCCAGATGTCAGAAGGTGTCAGTGGGTGTGTGTTTCCAGTGGTATAGAAGCTAAAGCCAACACTTCCCCACCTGAATCCCAGCCAACGACATTAAATATCTCCCACAGAAACAACACGGCCGTCACGGTGAACCTTCAGCTTCAGATCCCACTTCTCTTTAACCAAAGGGTATTAAACAGCATGCCACCACGAGCCATGTCGGGGTTTCAACTCTATTTCAGATGTTTTTACAAGCCCCCTCGTTGGATGACAACTGAAGTCTGCACACTATGCATCATTGTGGCGTGCACTTTTCTGTACATGTATGGACATGTACAGATAATAACCCGGGCTTACTAAAAGAGGAAGATTGCACGCACAAACAGAAGGATAATAGAAGGCTTGCTTCAGCCAAGAACAGCTGGTGAGATCATGCTCTATGTTTGTGAGTTTCATCATTGCTGGTGTCTATTTCTGACGGGAAAGCGGAAGTTATTCTTCGTCCCTCTGGAACAATTTCCCTGGGCTCCTGTAAGCAAGAGGAAGTTCCCATTGTGAGCCGGGACTCTGTGGGAACATATCATATGTATAGTAAATAAAGTCACTGAATATCAGAGTCAGAAACATGTATTTATCCTGGAGGAAGTATGGCTTCGTGACAGTTGCTCTACGTTTATATAAAAAATAATAGATAAATAAGTTGAAATTAGTTCTCTAAATATAAAGTATGTGCAATAAAAATAAATCTAAATAAATTAAATCACAGGTTTATATGAATATAATAAAGGAAAAAAGTGTGCAATAAAAAACATATTTGTAAAAAAAATAAGAAGCTGAAGGAAAAATGTGGAAAAGTATTTAAAAAATATAATTATTAACATGAATATAAGAGTGTGCACTTAAGTTAAGTACGATAAACAACTCTTATATAAAAAATAGTATTTAAAGGACTAATGCATAATAAAAATACTATAAAATAAAAGTATTATGACACAAAAAGTTGAAGTAAATGTCCAATAAAATGAAGAAGTAATTGATAGGCTGTGTAGTAAAAGGATAACATAAATGAAAATACAGATTAGTATAAACATAAGGAGTTACAGTAAAATGCCAAATAAAATATAGATCAAAAACAAGAAATGGATTCATAAGATATATAATTAACAGATGGTGAAAATGCAATCTCTGAATACAGGGCGTGGGCGCTGTAGGAATCCTGAGGCTGAACCATCAGCTGCTCCTGAGGAGAGCTGGGGGGCGTTGGGGGGGGGTGGAAAAAGGGTGGTGCAGGGAGGGGTCAATGACAGAGCCCCTCATTTAGCAGGAGTCTGTAACACTGTAATAACAAACGAAGGGGGGTTGACTTCCTGCAGCTGATTGACTGTTTTCTGCAGAACAAGCACCACAGCATGGGAGGTGGGGGGTTGCATCAAGTCAGTGACATGTCTGAGCACTGAGAAATCATGCTGTAATTTGGGGAAATGAAAGAAGGAAACCAAACACTTGCAATGATCTTCCTGCTAAATATTTCACATCAGACTTTCTAAGAAGTTTGATGAAGTATGAGCCTCTTACGACGTCATTCTGTTATCCTGATATATTATTCCATTTAAAAGAAGATACACAATCAGGAGAAATGATTTCCTCTCAGCAGCTCTCAGACACGTTTCCTCTGCAGTCAAATTAACATGTGTTTACTCCGATGTTACGCAGCTGATTTTCCCCATTAACACACTCTCAACCCCGGGAGGATGAGAGCAGTCAGCAGTCATTTGACTGAAGTTTTTCAAAGTGTTGCTCAGATCGGGGGCAATGACATACGGAAGATGTGTAACAACTGAAAACTGACAAACTCTACTTTAAAGAGTCCTCTCCTGCTGATGTTCAGGTGTATATCAGTATGTAGTGTCTCTACTTTAAAGAGTCCTCTCCTGCTGATGTTCAGGTGTATATCAGTATGTAGTGTCTCTACTTTAAAGAGTCCTCTCCTGCTGATGTTCAGGTGTATATCAGTATGTAGTGTCTCTACTTTAAAGAGTCCTCTCCTGCTGATGTTCAGGTGTATATCAGTATGTAGTGTCTCTACTTTAAAGAGTCCTCTCCTGCTGATGTTCAGGTTATATCAGTATGTAGAGTCTCTACTTTAAAGAGTCCTCTCCTGCTGATGTTCAGGTGTATATCAGTATGTAGAGTCTCTACTTTAAAGAGTCCTCTCCTGCTGATGTTCAGGTGTATATCAGTATGTAGAGTCTCTACTTTAAAGAGTCCTCTCCTGCTGATGTTCGGGGTGTATATCAGTATGTAGTGTCTCTACTTTAAAGAGTCCTCTCCTGCTGATGTTCAGGTGTATATCAGTATGTAGAGTCTCTACTTTAAAGAGTCCTCTCCTGCTGATGTTCAGGTGTGTATCAGTATGTAGAGTCTCTACTTTAAAGAGTCCTCTCCTGCTGATGTTCAGGTGTATATCAGTATGAATTGTCTCTACTTTAAAGAGTCCTCTCCTGCTGATGTTCAGGTGTATATCAGTATGTAGCCTCTGCACTTTAAGGAGGATCTGTTGTGATTGGTCAACAGCTTAGAGATGTCTTAGTCTATCACGTGCGATGATGTCACTTTGTTCCAGAAGTAAACTAAGGAGTCCAATGGAAGCATTTCAGGCATGGATAACACAGGGATTTCAGCCTTTGCAGACCATTAACATGCACTAAAAACCTACACAACACACTACAGGAGGCACAACCGTGAACATAAAACCAACTTGAGAACCCACTGACCTTAGACCCCGACCGTCACAGAGCTCAACCTTCACAGAGTCTCAGAAGCTGCACGCTTTGTTCCCCATATTCTCTAACGCCACAACAGCCCAGGAGAATCCCACAGTGTCAATGAGAAGTGTGTGTGTGTGTGTGTGTGTGTGTGTGTGTGTGTGTGTGTGTGTGTGTGTGTGTGTGTGTGTGTGTGTGTGTGTGTGTGTGTGTGTGTGTGTGTGTGTGTGTGTGTGTGTTTGAAGGGGGAGTGGCAAATTGGGGCGAGACAGAAGTGGATTCTGGGAGAGTTGTTGTCGGACTCCACCCCCTCACACCTGTCCCCTAAAACTAGCAGGGGATTGTGAGCTTTGACAGCTGTCACACACACACACACACACACACACACACACACACACACACACACACACACACACACACACACACACACACACACACACACACACACACACACACACACACACACACACACACACACACACACACACACACACACACACACACACACACACACACGCTGCCTCCTTGCGTTTAGGTCTTCATTTTAAACTGCTTTACACACTTACATAATCAACATAGTATATATTATACTCAACGTATGAAATACAGTCTATTCCTTTTTATTTCCTATGTTTTTGAATTGTTCCTTGGATATATTTCTTGTTTCTTTTATTTGTTATAATATGTTTAACTCATTGGCAAAGCCTTGTAAACACATAAGATAGAAGGACTTTATTAATCCCAAACTGGACCATTTTTTTTGTTGCAGCGGCATAAAACAAAACAAGGCCCTGTGGATAATTAGAAAATACAAACAAACAATTCTAAAATGTTCAAATCTCAAAATAAAATGAACCAGAGTTATATATAATATATATATATACAGTTACATTTGGAATCAATAAAGTAGATCTAATCAAAACACACATCCACAACTTTAAACTACTATAATAAAATCTAGTTGTTTTGTGACTTTTTCTTCCAAAAGAAGCAGAAAAATGAAGCAGTTTTCAGCTGAAACATAAATCTGTCGTCCGCTGTGTTTCTTGCACATTTCTTAACTGTAATCCAAACCGTCGCTGTGATTCATAACCACCATTTACTGCTGCATCTCTGTTTTCCACTGTATTATTTCTGACCTGAAATCAGAGGCACTCGCAGCGTGTCTCCTCCGGTATAAATGAGGGTCCTGAGTCGGACTTCACCCAAGATAAACGTGGTATCATGCTGCTTCACAAACAGCACTTTAAAGCACAACCATAACTCTCCGCAAAGGCCAGAGAAACACAGGAACAGCAGCATCCAAAAAAACCACATGAACCAGATATATTATGGGATGCACAACCGGGTCCATGACGCGACACAGACAGCTCCCCGCTCTCAGGCCGAATTCATTCATAGAGGATTGATGTATTTCTGATGTCGAGGCAAATTATGTATTGGTTCTTTGCTACAGAAAGATGGCATTGCAAAAGCTGGATCGGTTTTTAATGTCCTGGATCTTCTGCTGATCTTAACACAAGAATAAAATGAATGAAGGAAACTTTCTTAGAAAATGTTCTCCTCTTTAGAAATAGCAAGGCATGTCAAAAAAAGTGCAGCAGAGTTTCTTATCTCGAGCGGAGAAGAAACAACCTAATTATGATGTGATATGCTTGCTATTTCTGGCCCCAAATATAAATAAATACATTACAAACCACAAATAAAGTTAGAATTGGCTCCTACTATCACCTGTATTATGTTGTCATTGCATTGATTAAATAATATATACATTTATCCACTTTACTTTGCATTGGGGAGCAAGGGAACTTTTTTCCCTGAGGGCCACATACAGAAACACATATATATATATACAGCCCCGGAAAGAATGAAGAGACCACGTCAGCATTATCAGTTTCTCCTGTTTTGTTTTTTATAGACATGTCTTTGAAAAAATGGTATTCTATAAACTACTGGCAATTTTTCTCCGTGTTGGAATTCAACAGACACTGGATTGGCTGCCATACATGTAGAGATAAAGACTTAGAAATAATTAGAGTGTTCTCTTAATTGTTCCCGCGGCTGTATGTATATCGCCTCATTAGTTAAGTTAGAAGTTAGAAAATTAAATCAAATGTAGGTAAATGATGCTTGATACTGAAGAGAGTCTACATCCCAGCTTTACATAGGTGTATATGTATTCTGTTACAAACAGTGCTTCAGCTCATTCCTTAAAGCAGAAGCCTCAGATTGATTATAATAAGGGGAAATACGAAGGGTTTATTCCCAGCGTGTTATATGAATAAGTTACTGGGCTTTTTTTAATCAACTAAGGCTTGTGAGAATATGATTTACACTTTAATGACTGAATTTATTTGAAAAGTAGGCTCATTAACACATGAATACTACGGTGTAATTCATGTTTACATATATATTTAAGAAGCACAATATAAGGCAAGCACAAGTTTCAGGTGTGGGTCATACCACATTATACTTTAAGAACTTTTGGGGGCCTTAGTTTGGAAACCCCTGACTTGTGCCCTCCAAACAGCAAATATAAGCACAGCAGTACACAATTTAAAAGACAACACGGAAGTCAAGCTAGCAGCTGATCAGCAGTAATGTGAGACTCATGCAAAGAGCTCCCACATGTTAAGGGTGGCTTAGGGATTTAAAGGATAGTCAACCAGTTTCCTGCCAAAACAGAGGAATACATGGAGAGATGTTCACCAAAAAGGAAGTGATGTCAACGTCTCCCAGCTGCAGGAAATCCCACCACACCCATGTGACGGTTTTATTCTAGTCTGACACTGCTGTTCCTTCTCCATCAGCCTCTGACTTACTTCACCTGATTCTCTCTCTCTCTCTCTCTCTCTCTCTCTCTCTCTCTCTCTCTCTCTCTCTCTCTCTCTCTCTCTCTCTCTCTCTCTCTCTCTCTCTCTCTCTCTCTCTCTCTCTCTCTCTCTCTCTCTCTCTCTCTCTCTCTCTCTCTCTCTCTCTCTCTCTCTCTCTCTCTCTCTCTCTCTCTCTCTCTCTCTCTCTCTCTCTCTCTCTCTCTCTCTCTCTCTCTCTCTCTCTCTCTCTCTGACACACTGATGTTTAATCTGTTTGCCCCCGCAGATAAAAGGCACTATCGATCTGTCGGAGGAGTTTTATTGACACCCGTCTCCCCGCAGACTCACTCATTTTAAAGAGGTCTGAGGATCTTGTTTCTGTTCCTGCCTTAATAGAGATTTATTCGACAGTCATTACCCGTACACTGAGAGATAAATCTCTACAGCTGCAACGCTCTTCTGCTTACTGCAAGGAGCTGATGTTGTTTTTAGAAAACTAGCAGTGTGACTGAAATAACTCAATGGATTCATTGCTAGTAAAAACATGCATGCACTCAATATAAAGAAGCCTAATGCCTCTGTTAATCCCCGGCATGCTTCCCTATAGCTCCACAATGAGATCAAACTTCAAATGACTGCTCTTTTATGACCAAAAACGTACAAAACTTTATGTCAATTGTCGCCATTTTGCCTACAAAGCAGAAGGGCAAGGACAACAGATGTTGACAAACCAAAAAAAAGGATTGAAAAGACAAGTGTTGATCTTCTCCAGCAGTGGCTCAGTCAGTAGGGGCTTGGACTGAGAATCTTAGGGTCGCCGGTTCAAGTCCCCAAACAGACTTGAAATATGGAAGGTGGACTGCTACTTGGAGAGGTCCCAGTTCACCTCCTAGGCCCTGCTGTGGTGCCCTTGAGCAAGGCACCGAACACCTCCAATCCCCCCTCCCCATTGCTCCCGGGCGCTGCACAATAGCTGCCCACTGCTCCTAGTACTAGGATGGGTTAAATGCAGAGGACCGATTTCACTGTGTGTGCTCTGCTGTGTGCATGTATGTGACACTAAAGAGGGTTTCATCCTCCGATTCTAATCTAACTTCTCAAGCACATGAAGTGTGTTCGATCTGAGACAGAAGTACCTTGACGAACATGTGCTACATAGAAGAGTACTCCAGAAGTATCTGAGCTGAGCTTGAGGCATGCTAACCACTAGAGTTCATTTTGAAAACACCAACGAAATGGAATCAAAGAAAACCACTGATAGTATTGAAAGCAAAGCTGCCTCACCCGGTTGAAGACAAGATGCTTGTGGGAAACACCATGACGCTTTGACGTGCGAGAGCCTAGAGTTAGCTAAACTAGCGCTCTTATCACAAAGTGTGATCTTAAAACCCAGAAAGACAACAGTTATTTTCACCAAGTTTGTGGTTAGAAGTCTGAAATAAAGTCTGTGGTGCACACACGATGAAGAGATGTGCATGTTTTGCTCCCTGACGTCAGCAAAAAGACCACTTGTGCACCTCTGGAGCCTCTAGGTGTCATAAAGACGGTGGTCTATATGAGTCGACTAGTCACGAGTTCGCCTTTAGCTTAGCAGTGGTGATGCCCAGTCATGCAACCCTGATGTAATTTGCGTTTAGTTTTGCCTTGTCTCTTTAATAATCCAAACTTCCAACGGTGAAATCCCATTGGAAGTTTGTGGATGGAGCCGTTGCGACGCTAACTTCTGGGTGGGCCTACAAAAAGACATCATCAGAAGGTCATCCCTCTGAGACACCGCGCACACAAATAGCTGTAGGGTCACTTCCTAAAGGTCAACTCACACACAAAGAGGGTCAACTGGAAAACCACCAACTGTTACTGGAACTGTGGAACTGGTAGACAATTACCAAGCCTCAACTCCATACTGGTGGCTTGTATCCATGCAATGATATCCAGTCTGAGCATTCTGTCATTTAAGGATGCTTTACAGCTCCAATAAATCTCAAAAGCTCCACTCCTGATGACCTTTTTCACTTTTAACAAGCTCCTGTAACCAAGATGTGCTTTTAATTATCACATTTAGCCGCCGTACCATCAGCTTTGAACATTAGAAAGCACTCAGCGTGGTTTATGTGCTGTTTCCGTAATGTTCCTCCTGGACAAAACCTCAGAATACTTGGAATTAACTGGCATGACACAGACCAAAGATATTAAGTAAAGAACCCCAAAGACTGTCAGAGGATCACTCCAAAAACATCAGTATGTGGCTTTGGGGACTAGACAAGTAAAGTCTCAATTTCCTCTTTTGAGTGAAAAAACAAAAGCAGACAGACGTTGTTAAGCTGCTTTTAGAGAAGAAATCCAAAAATAAAAAGCTGTTGCCAACAGCTGAGGCTCCAAGGATATAAAAGTGCTTTTCTTTTTGGTACAAACACTTCAACCGGACTCAAACAGCTTGCGTTAGCTTCAAACCGAAGAGCTTCACAGGCAGAAGGACACAACCTCGAACAGTGAATGCATGAATGACCCACTTCTACATTTGATGGTAAAGCTACCTTGCAGAGTGACTTATGAACCCATAAATCAAGAAGAAACAGGCAGGGAAGAATCCATTTGAACACAGGACCAGAGAGGGGGGATCATTAGCGGCTGAGAGGAGCTCTTACCTGAGTGTGGAGCGTTGCACGGCTGATGAAACGACGCCTCTCTGTCTCGGTGGATCTGCAGAGAGAAACAGGAAGACACTGAATCAGCCTCAGCAACATGTGACCGTCAGCCACGGAGAAATAATGATGCAGAGCAGCGCGGCGGTTAGGAAGTGTTGCGCCGTGCACAGGATGAGAGGCCACGATAAGAAGAGACAGAAACAGCAGACCTGGAGGAAGTGTTTGGGAAAGATCCAACTTTTTAAAC